>NC_045963.1:29783149-30083149 GCF_010909765.2 Amblyraja radiata | reverse complement strand
ACCTGCCTTCCCATGTTTTAAATGGAACTGCCAACTTTAAAAGAGCATTAAGTATTAAACTGAAACCTGTTCATGTCTGCAACATGGCATGTTGAGTTGCTTCGCTTTTTATTTATACCTCACGGGCAATTGTGTTGCATGTTTCCTAAGGGTAATTTTTAATCTCTGATCTGGCTTTAAACCTAATTGACAACCTACAATGCCCCTTTTGAGTCGAGCACCATGAAATGCTACAAAACTTTGAGTTTTAATTATATTTTTCAAGTTCAAATACAGGAATGATAATGAACCAGAAGAAAATACTGTCATTTTTGCGTTAATTTTTATTTCAATAAAATGAATCATAGACAATGTGCATTTTTTTTTTCTGGCCTGGATATCAATAAATAACTTGAGGGAGAACTTTGGATAATGATTTGCAACAAGTCCAGCTGATGGAGGCAGAAAAGCAAACTTGTATTTATGGCTACGTTTTTATGTTCTTGTTCTATACAACCCACACTGAACAAACATTTCAAAACCCTTCGCATGTTGAATTTACCATTGTAATAATTTATTACAGATGAGAACGTTGTAAATTGCTGTGATATTCTTTTCCCCACCCATCTCACCACCACCCACACACATTTAAATTCTTCCCTGCATTTTGAGAATTCTATACATATTCTTCATCCTGGTAAACACTTTTACAGCTTTTTGTGCAATACAAGGCTAAGAAAATATGGTATGAATAACTAATCCCTTGTAGGCTGCAAGATATGGGGATAAAGTGTAGAAATTGCTTAAGATATAGGATCAACTCTTCAAAAATATGTAGCTTTATATCCTGGTCGAGTGGAATGTTGTTCGCCACAAGACTATCAGTTTATTTTGTGTTATAAAAATCTATACCAAAAGTGGACTATACAGAGTATATGTCTAGATTCTTTAAACACAATTGTTTGTGCTATGTAGTGGAGGAATTACTGTGGAATATTTATACAAGATTGTATACTATCTTTGTAATGCAGACAATGGTGAAATGTTCTGCTATATTCACTGTCAACCAGTTATTACAGCAATTCATTTTTTGAGTAAACCAAAGTTGTTTTTAAAAACACTTGCTTCTCTAAGCTCCAAGTCTGCCCTACAATATGCTGCCTGGTCCATGATTAAATAGCCTGCTAATATTCATCTTGGAAGCAAATCTAGGTCTCAACATTCTGCTTTTGAAATGTCTTTCTCCTTCCTTAACCATGGCTTTTTCTTTGCATTGATGAGCAGAGCCCTTGACTGCATCCCATCTTTGTATAACATATAGAAGATAGCACAACGCAAGAACTGGTCATTTGGCTCACAATGGCTGGGCTGAATACGATCCCAAGACCAACTCTTATCTGCCTGCATATAATCCATATCACTCCGTTCCTGCATATCCATATACCAATATAAAAGTCTACTATTGGATCTACCTCGACCACCATCCCCGGCAGCACGTTCTAGGCACTCATTACCCTCTTTTTTTAAACCTGTCCTGCATATCTCCTTTACACTTTGCTACTCTCACCTAAAGGTATTCACCTGCCAGGTGTTCTGACAGTCCGCCCGATGTAATAACATTATATACTTCTGTTGGTTCTTCCTGCAACTTGCAGTGTTCCAGAATATTTTCCAAAACATCTGCTTTCATCCTTTTCCTCAGGCAATACAAGAACAGGAGCTCCTATGGATTTTACCTTCCACCCTATCAGCCTCCACTTTGAACAGTCATCTTTTGCAATGCCCACCAATAAGATTCCACCACCACCCTTACTTTCTCTCCGAGCATTTTGATGGGATTGCTGCCTTAGTAACATTGAGGATTGCCCTTCCATCCCCCTCCCCCCCCCCCCCCCCCAAGACATCGAAACAATCTTTCTAGGTGAAGCTACAATACATTGTTATTCACAATGTAGCCTCCTCTAACGAGAATCCAAATAGATTGGATGATTGTAGTCATGACCCTGTGTTTCTGGTTGCCTGTTCTTTAATATATCATTCCTCTCTGGCCTCCTGCACTATTACGAGGTCCAAAGGAAGCCCGAGGAACAATCCCTTTTTCATTGCACACGTTGCAGGAAGCAGGGTTCAATCAAATTCTCCAACTTCAGATAGCTTGTACATTTTTTGGAAACACAAGGAATTGCGGATGCTGGTTTATGAAAAAAGACACCAAACACAGAGTAACTCGGCAGATCAAGCGGCATCTCTAGTGAACATGGATAGGTAACATATTGAGTCTGATCTGAAGAAGGGTCTTGACATAATGTGTCAATTATCCATGTTCTCCAGAGACACTGCCTGGTGTGCTGAGTTACTCCAGCACTTTGTGTACGTTTCTTACTTTGTGTTCGGACAAACCTGCCTTTACTCTCTTTCTTTCTTTTCAATAGACAATAGGTGCAGGAGTAGGCCATTCGGTCCTTCAAGCCAGCACCGCCATTCAATGTGATCATGGCTGATCATCCCCAATCAGTACCCCGTTCCTGCCTTCTCCCCATATCCCCTGACTCTGCTATTTTTAAGAGCCCTATCTAGCCCTCTCTTGAAAGCATCCAGAGAACGTGCCTCCACCGCCCTCTGAGGCAGAGAATTCCACAGACTCACCACTCTGAGAAAAAGTGTTTCCTTGTCTCCGTTCTAAATGGCTTACTCCTTATTCTTAAACTGTGGCCCCTGGTTCTAGACTCCCCCAAAATCGGGAACATGTTTCCTGCCTCTAGCGTGTCCAAACCCTTAACGGTCTTATATGTTTCAATAAGATCACCTCTCATCCTTCTAAACTCCAGAGTGTACAAGCCCAGCTGCTCCATTCTCTCAGCATATGACAGTCCCGCCATCCCGGGAATTAACCTTGTAAACCTACGTTGCACTCCCTCAATAGCAAGAATGTCCTTCCTCAAGTTAGGGGACCAAAATGTTTAACTGCCTCTTGACAGCTATAGTGCCCTCCATAATGTTTGGGATAAAGACCCATCATTTATTTATTTGCCTCTGTACTCCACAATTTGAGATTTGTATTAGAAAAAAAATCACGTGTGGTTAAAGTGCACATTGTCAGATTTTAATAAAGGCCATTTTTATACATTATGGTTTCACCATGTAGAAATTATACATTGTTATATATGTAGAGTTTATACATAGTTCCCCCATTTCAGGGCACCATAATGTTTGGGAAACAGCAATGTCATGTAAATGAAAGTAGTCATGTTTAGTATTTTGTTGCGTATCCTATGCATGCAATGACTGCTTGAAGTCTGCGATTTATGGATATCACCAGTTGCTGGGTGTCTTCCCAGGTGATGCGCTGCCAGGCCTGTATTGCAGCCATCTTGAGCTTATGCTTGTTTTGGGGGCTAGTCCCCTTCAGTTTTCTCTTCAGCATACAAAAGGCATGCTCAATTAGGTTCAGATCGGGTGATTGACTTGGCCACTCAAGAATTGAGCATTTTATAGCTTTGAAAAACATTCTTTGTTGCTTTAGCAGTGTGTTTGGGATCATTGTCTAGCGGTAGAATGAACCACCGACAAATGAGTTTTGAGGCATTTGTTTGAACTTGAGCAGATAGGATGTGTCTATACACGTCAGAATTCATTATGCCACTACCATCAGCAGTTGTATCATCAATGAAGATAAGTGAGGCAGTACCTTCAGCAGCCATACATGCCCAGGCGATAACACCCCCACCACCGTGTTTCACAGATGAGGTGGTATGCTTTGGATCTTGGGCAGTTCCTTCTCTCCTCCATACTTTGCTCTTGCCATCACTCTGATATAAGTTCATCTTCGTCTCATCTGTCCACAAGACCTTTTTCCAGAACTGTGGTTGCTCGTTTAAGTACTTCTTGGCAAACTATAACCCGGCCATCCTATTTTTGCAGCTAACCGGTGGTTTGCATCTTGCAGTGTGGCCTCTGTATTTCTGTTCATGAAGTCTTCTACGGACAGTGGTCATTGACAAATCCACACCTGACTCCTGAAGAGTGTTTCTGATCTGACAGACAGGTGTTTGATGATTTTTCTTTATTATAGAGAGAATTCTTCTGTCATCAGCTGTGGGGGTCTTCCTTGTGACTAGTAAGCTCACTTTCTTCTTAATGATAGAAACATAGAAATTAGGTGCAGGAGTAGGCCATTCGGCCCTTCGAGCCTGCACCGCCATTCAATATGATCATCCAACTCAGTATCCCGTACCTGCCTTCTCTCCATACCCTCTGATCCCCTTAGCCACCAGGGCCACATCTAACTCCCTCTTAAATATAGACAATGAACTGGTCTCGACTACCCTCTGTGGCAGGGAGTTCCAGAGATTCACCACTCTCTGTGTGAAAAAAGTTCTTCTCATCTCGGTTTTAATGTTCCAAACAGTTGATTTTGTTAAGCCTAAGGTTTGGCTGATGTCTCTAACAGTTTTATTATTGTTTCTCAGTCTCATAGTGGCTTCTTTGACTTTCATTGGTACACCTTTGGTCCTCATGTTGATAAACAGCAATAAAAGTTTCCAAAGGTGATGGAGGAAAGACTAGGTGCTGATAGCTCTCTTATACCTGCATGAAGAAGGCAATTTAAACACACCTGAGCAATTACAGACACCTGTGAAGCCATATTTCCAAACATTATGGTGGCCCTGAAATGGGGGGGGGGGGGGGGGGGGGGACAATGTAAAAACACAGCTGTAATTTCTACATGGTGAAAACAAAATGTATAAAAATCCCCTATATCTGCTAATGTGCACTTTAACCACGTTTTTTTTTTTCCTATTACAAATCGCAAATTGTGGAGTACCGAGGCAAATAAATAAATGATGGGTCATTGTCCCAAACATTATGGAGGGCACTACATTATTTCACCATTTCAAAGAAATTCCCTTTGGTCAACCCATTGCCAGCTCCACCTTTTCTGCTACCAGGACACACTTGTTTATCTTTCTCAGTTCTGATGTAGAATCACTTGTATCCACCCCTATTACTTGCCAGACGTTGTCCTACCCCTCATCCAACTTTCTTCTCCCCCACCCACCACAATCCTCACCTATTCATGTTCTCCAGAGTTCTGCTGGCTGATTTACTTTAGCACTTTGTGTCTTTTTTGTTGTTGTAAACCAGCATCTGCAGTTCCTGGTTTCTAAAAAGTTCATTGTTTTTCTTGCACAAATGCTTGACCAGTTTTACCAGCATTTTCTGTTTTTAATTCTAACTTGCACATGGATCATTGCAATTCTCGAAACCTCCAAAAAGTGTAACATTCTCACTGCTTTGTTGGAATCTCTGGCCCATAATCACTCAAAATGAAGAAAGAGCATTCAGCTTGGCTTACATAAGTTAAATTCGTCCAATGGTCAAATGGTACCTAAGCTACCATTATCCTCCCTTTGGCCTATATCCCAATATACATTTCCGCTTTGTATACCTGTTCAGAAGTAATTGTAACTAACTGTACCGCTTCTTCTACCAGGTCGTTTAATTTATTTATCACCTTGATTGGGAGGAGGGGAGAGAGAGGTAAGTTTACTTAAGGACGCTTTAAAATATATGCTCTTTAGTTTTAGATTAGTTTACTGCAGGGAAAAGTCTGATCAGTGACCTCGTTCTCTCCAAGTTTAGCCTTCAACCTCGGGAAGGAAAGCCCTCGCCTCTCTACTTCTGTATCACTCAAGCCCTCCAGTCCTGGAACATCTTTGTGAATCTGTTGGCAGGCACCCTCTCCAACTGAATGACACATTTCTTGTAGCTCGGCTGCAAGAGTCGGGGCTTGCTTGCGTGCCCCTTGGTCTGGGACTCCCTGTTCATTTCCCCCACCCATCACGGCAGGTCCGAGGGTCGCCGGCCACCCACAGCCGCCGGGCACGCGCGCGGCCGCCGTCGCCGGAGCCCAGTGCCATGCTCGAGCGGGGGCGGGGGCGCGCCCGGCGGCGCCTGCGCACAGGTGCCCGTACATTTGCATCTGCCCGGTACGGGTGGGCGGCCGCGGGAGGAGCGAGGCCGCCGGTTGCCGCCGGTTGCCGCCGGTTGCCTGGAGTGCTCTCCCTCAACGCCGGCCTCCGTGACCCTGGTCAGCCGCTCGCCTACTCTTCAGCAGTTAACATTGAAGATCCGATGGTTCGCTCAGTGAGTAACGGTACCCGGTGTTTTACTTTTGTTTTCGGACGGACGGAGGGAGAGGAGAGGGATGGGGAGGAAATAACAAGAAGGGGGATTTATTTTAGACCCGGACTGTAGGTCACGAACACTTCAGCATACACTGGGTGTGTGCGGAAAGAGCAGGGCGTCAGGTGCCCGTTATATGCGGCTTCCAACCGATTAGCCAAATGCAGGTCAAGTTCACCTGGCAATTAGCAGCAGACCTCCCATCCCCAAGGTTTAAAGGGAAAGAGTGCAAGGCGTTCAAGTCGACCCATCACAGGGAAATTGTGTTTGGATGCTGTTAACAGTTTACATAAACATATGCAACTTAGCGAGAAAACAAACATTTAGCAGGGCTTTACATTAATATTAACCAATAAATGGGTCAGTTCCACCACACAAGGATATAATAATCAAAGGTTCGACCAAAGAGCTGTATTATGGTGAAAATGCTGGAAGTGCAGTGATTTTAAGACGGAGCTTAGGAGACTTGGGGACATGACATGCACGACAGTTAGTCGCAAGTGGCGGAGGGGATTTAAAGCTAATGATCAACAGGTAAGAACTGGAGGCGTGCAAATATATTACACGGATGTGGAGCTGGAGTAGATTATAAATGGGTCAATCCATTAGAGAAAATAATAAATTCAAGGCTTTTCTTTAATTGGAAACCATTGATATTATAGGTTAGGTCATTTTACTTTGGTTGTGTGTGAAATGCAAGTTATCTTTTAAGGAATAAAACTTAAGAAAGTTGAAGATATCTAATTAACGGTGGTTACCTTTTTAAATGAACATAAATTGCTAAGAAATGAAGATGAGGATAAAGGAAATTAATCAAAAATTGATCAGATGGATTTTTTAAATGGATTTCCTATACTATTATTTAAAATATTGCAAAGATATTTATGTATATCATTCACAAATCAAATGCAAACGCTGGAAGGATTCCAACTGTCAAATTATCCACTCCGCTGGACATTTGCTGTCCCACCCCTGACAGAGTCTGTAGGTTTCACATTGGCCTCAATAATGAAGGAAAAACAGCTCCAATAAACATTTGGTCAAACACTTATACCTTTAACTTCCTGCTGCTAAACTTTCTCTTATCAAGTAACCAGTTCAAGTAATTTGATAATTTTGGGAGGTGTTGTAATTCTTCTGTTGTTTACACTGGGCTTCTGTGTGCTCGTGATGCTCAGACTGGGGATAATGCCATCCAGAATACTTCTCAATTTTGTGGGAATGTTACATATTTCCAAGGAAATTTTGAGAGTATCCTTGAATCTTTTCTACAAACCACCAGTTCATCTTTTGCTATTTTGGATTCAGACTCGGGTGTTAGGCAAGCAAACAATGCAGCCTATTTATCAGGGCTATCGAGCTGTAATTAGGATTTCAGTGCTCCGGATGCCACTCAAGAAGAAAATGCTTGGTTTGCATAGCCTCCCAGTCAACGAGGACAGTTTTGCAAAGGCAGCCTTGGTGAAACCTCCATTGTTTTGAGATGCTTGCTGCATGCAATCCATTAAGAAGAAGCATGTAGGAGGGCGGGAAGTGATCTTCTCAGGTGACCAAACACTATGATACCACATTAAAGGAGATGGAAAATGTCACTACTAACTGCAGCCTGACTTCATTGAGAGGTAACTTCCACAATAAGTCAAGTGTTCCATGTTTTCTTAAGTCTTGTTGTGGATCTTGATTGTTGAAGGATGGTGGACCTGGTGGACAAATTGGCAGATATTAAGTTTCAGGCCTATTCTCTGATATGCTTCAGTAAATGAATTAATGACGACCTGGAGCGTGGCCTGTGAATGTGTGCATTTGCAAGTGCCGCCCACATGCTCTAGTATGACGATTGAACTTGGGTAACCTTGGTTCTATAGTGGAGGTGACTTAACTCAACACTAAAGGCCTTGTTGTTTTTCAGTCACCATATGGTCTTTTCAGCTTCTTGTTGATCAGGAATGGCAACAAGGCTAGAGTGGATAATTTTCTGTGTAATGGATTCAGTAGCCCCGCATCAAGGTTATTGTGGATGAGGAGATCTTCAAAGTGTTCCTGCCAGCAGATGCTGCTGATGTACAGAATTTGAGTTGTTTCTTAGTTTATCTGCATTTTTGGCTTTCAGTTAAGTGAGGTCTTAGGCCATAGATTGCCTTGATAGTACTGAAGCATCTGTGCATTTCCTGGTAATAAGCAGTTTGCTGGACCTCAGTCACCTTTCCCAGCCGTTCTTCTATTCTTCAGATCATAGATTTTCTTTCGGACCTCAGTTTATGGGTGTCTGCAGGAGTTTCATTTCACTTGATGCATGAAGATTTTCTTGTGGAGGTAGAGGACACAAGGGGAATTTAAAAGAAGGATAATAAATGAAATATAAATTCTAAATGAAAATTATTTTGCCAGTTTAACTGTGTACTTGAGTTAATGGACTTTCAAAAAGTGTTTGATAAAATGCCTTGTTTGCAGACCTGTACGTAAACCTGTTGGTAAGGGATTAAGGGAATGGTAGTTTCATTTTTCAGAAACTGATTAATTGACTGATGTGAGTGGTTGTTTTCAGATTGGAGGCAAATATGCAGTGATGTGTCTGAAGGATTGGACAGCTGCTCTGACTTGTATTGTAATCATCTGGAAATGACAACATGGTGTAATTTCAAAATTTGAAAGCAACATAATTTTAAAACGTTAATAGCTCAGCTGGGCATCTTGGCTGGCATGGACAAGTTAGGCCGAAGAGGCTGTTTCTGTGCAGTATGATTCTAAATAATGTACAAAATGGGTCGCTGGAGATAAAGGCCAAATAAAAAGAATGGAAAGAAAGAATTAAGTGCACAGGTGGCATCATGGGCATAGGCAGAACCAAGGAGGAGTAATAAAAATGTAAAACTTCTGTGAGAATAAGCTTTAGATTTCTTAAAGTAGTAATGCAGTAAGGAGATGCATACTAACTGAAATTAATTAAAGATATAACAGAAATCATTTGATTATATGAGATGATTTTAATATTTACATTGTCTTGAAAAATCTGTAAGCAGAAGTGGTTAAAGGCAATAAATTGCTGGAATGTATTTGGGGAGAGTTTTGGAACTGTCAAAGGGACAGGACGTGCTACATTTTGAGATAGATAATGAACAAGGATAAGTTACCGACCCTTGTGACTTATGAATAATTTCATCTAAATTGACAAGTGGCTTTAAACCAAAATTATAAATTTAATCTGGGTAAACTTTGAGGTGAGGAGACTGAGCTTTTAATGGGTGAATATAAAAACATTGGGAAGTATTCAAATAATATTTTGGTGCAGCAAACACTTCAGACAAAACTAATGCTTTACTTCAGTCTGAAGGAGGTTCCCAGGCTGAAACATCACATTTCCATGTTCTCCAGAGATGTTGAGTTATTGACCTGCTGAGTTAGTCCAGCACTTTATGTCTTTTTTCGCAGTTCCTTGTTTTTTGTTTCTACAAAGGCTTCACTTATACAAAAAGCATCTAGAAAATTAAAAGCAAAAGTTTATACAAAATCAAAGAGAAGCAGAAATTCAATTAACAGTTCATGCAAATATAAACAGAAGATATACTTTTGTTGTGTCCTGTTTACAGAAAATAGAAAATAAGAAACTGGTCAGGAAATGTTTGGAATAATCGAGTCTGATAAGAAGCACCAATGAAAATTTGAGCAACAGATAACCTGAGCATGTTCCTGACTGGAAGTAGCTGAGTATTTTTGTAAAGGAAAAAAAGAGGCTATAGATAAGAAGCCTATTTTAAAATTAGATACAGTAGTACAAAGATGTAATAAACTATGTAGTTCTGCCTGAGAGAGACTGTGAGGAGCAGGGCCGGCCTTAAGCCGATTGGACCGATTGCTCCCAATTGGGCCCTGCGCCAATGGGGGGGCCCCCGCGCTAATTTTCCGTATTTCGTATGGAAATACGAATTCGCGTTGCTAAATACAATTTTTTTTTTAAACATTCGCCTTGTTAAATACGGATTTAAAAAAAAAACGAACATGGATAAAAACCACTACACCGGCCATCAGACAAAAACGATGTATTAACTACTAGCACGTTAACAGCCAGTAGTTAACGCGTAGTTATACAATGTGCCATTGCTCTCCCCGCTCCCATTTTGTCTCTCGCTCTCTCACGCTCTCTCACTCCCTCTCTCTCACCCTGTCGCCTCGGCATTCCCGGAATCATTGACGTTTTGCGATGACGGCTGCATCTGCGGTTCCTTTCTGTTTGGGGGGGGGGGGGGGGTCATTGATTTTTGTTGCCAAGGTTTTAGAGTAAAGCATAACTCACTTACCCAATGTGCTGGACAAAACTAGAAGGTGCATTGCCCTGCACTGTTTCACAGACCTCAATGGTTGAAGGGTCTGAAGAAGGGCCTCAACCCAAAACATCACCCATTCCTTGTATCCAGAGATGCTGCCTATCCCACCGAGTTACTCCAGCATGTTGTGTCTATCTTCGTTTCAATGGTTCAAAGGTTTCCATATTATTAGGAAAACTAGAGGTGAGAAAAGGTACCGAACAGATCATTCTGGGGTTTGTTCTGTATCTTGTCATACCTCTAGTTACCCTCTCCCCTGACTCTCAGTGTGAAGAACTGTGTGCAGAACAGTGTTCGTGTGCAGAGGTCGGTGCGGACTCGGTGGGCGGGAAGGGCTTGTTTCCGCGCTGTATCTCTCAACTAAACTAAACAGATAATCTATGGAAACAAAATAGAGCATCTTTGTTGGTTCATTATGACTTCACGGGGCTTTCAAATCTCGCACGAGAAACCTTTGCAGCACGGTGGCGCAGCAGTGCAGTGGCTGCCTCACAGCGCCAGAGACCCGGGTTCTTTCCTGATGACCGGTGCTGTCTGTACGGAGTTTATACGTTCTCCCCGTGACCTGCATTGGTTTTCTCCGAGATCTTCCGTTTCCTCCCGCTCTCCAAAGACGTACAGGTTGTAGGTTAAGTGGCTTGGTACAAATGTAAATTGTCACTAGTGTTTGTGTGCGGGGATTGCTGGTCAGTGTGGACTCGGTGGGCCGAAGGGCCTGTTTCCGTGCTATATCACTAAACTAAATTAAACTAGAGCAGATAATAGAAACATAGAAAATAGGTGCAGGAGTAAGCCATTCGGCCCTTCGAGCCTGCACCGCCATTCTATATGATCATCCAACTCAATATCCTGTACCTGCCTTCTCTCCATACCCCCTGATACCTTTAGCCACAAGGGCCACATCTTTAAACTGTGACCCCTTGTTCTGGACTTCCCCAACATCGGGAACAATCTTCCTGCATCTAGCCTGTCCAACCCCTTAAGAATTTTGTAAGTTTCTATAAGATCCCCCCTCAATCTTCTAAATTCTAACGAGTACAAGCCAAGTCTATCCAGTCTTTCTTCATATGAAAGTCCTGACATCCCAGGAATCAGTCTGGTGAACCTTCTCTGTACTCCCTCTATGGCAAGAATGTCTTTCCTCAGATTAGGAGACCAAAACTGTACACAATACTGCAGGTGTGGTCTCACCAAGACCCTGTACAACTGCAGTAGAACCTCCCTGCTCCTATACTCAAATCCTTTTGGTAATTAGCAGCTACGGTAATGGTTGGAAGCCAGTGGAGCTACTGACAGTCAAACGGGAGCAGGAGAGATTAAGACAGTGTATAATCCATAGCACCATAGTGTACAATTTCATAATATATACTAAATAACAGGGCTGACAGACCTTGGCTGGGAACCCGGGGCTCACCAAAATCGTTCCCAATTGGGCACCGCACCTCCCCTCCCTGGTGAGGAGGGTGAAGTTTCTGGTTGGTCAGGAAACTGGCTTTATTAATCCTGATGATTAACTAGGCTGGGTATTCAGTTTATATGTTGATGACATTGAGGCAGTAGCAGAAGAGTAAGAAAACTGATGTATTGTCAGAATATTCAAGCTTTGGTTGAATTCCATGCTCACAGTGCTTCAAGTGGTGTCTACAATAAATGTTATAACTTCGAAAGATAAGAATTTTAAACGCATAAGCATGTCTCTAATTAAAATCTTAGATTGGTGATGCTCTCTTGCCGCTACTCATTTGGGAAATTCTAGCAGGATGTGTGCATCATGTGATCAAAATCAAAAAATTGTTACATGTGTTCATCTACATGAAGGTTTATTGAATGAATATTGGGTTATTGAATGAAGGTTTATTGAAAGAATAAAGCTCAACAAATTTATCCAATGAATAGTTAATTGAATTATTTAGGCCAGGAAAATGTAACATTTGTTGCAAAAATGTAATGTTCTGTTCTGTATGTTCTGAGTTAAGTTGATTGTATAATTGATAAAGGGATGTTGAAAGTGCACAATGGACAGAATGCACAAGTATTAGAGGTGGAATTCAGATGGAATCATTCCAGAATGCACTGTTTATTCAGTTCCATGTACATTCTTGGGGCTAGGTGTGATGCCTCGAAGGGATCTAATTTCAAGATAATTGCATACTTGATGGTTGTAACTATCACGTGCGGTTTAATTTATGGTCTGTAAAGTGCATCACAACCTTTGTAGTGCTTTATCTTGGGCTGTGAAAGCTTCCTGGATTCCAGTCAATGATTGGCTATTGTTATACGAATATATGAAATATTTGAAATGAAGTACACTTGTACTACATAATTAACACAAAGCGATAGAATTTCACTGTACTTTCTGGAAGTTTTATTTATTATGAAAGGAATTTTGAAGTTTAAAGAACGTGCCTCATGCCCCAGGGCACCTCGTACAGCCAACCTCAGACACCCAGAGCACCTCCGAGGGTGCTGAAGGTAAATCCTCATGTCTGCTCACCTGCAGTGTTCCTTTCCTTCGTCTGCCATCTTAAAGGATCAATCATTAGGGAAAGGTAATAACCCTCAGAAATGGAGAAAAACTTCTTCACTGCTGCTGGCCATAAATCACTTTCCATATCTCTTCAATACAATACAATAATACAATACAATACAAATTCATTCGTCACATGCACCAATTAAGGTACAGTGAAATGAATTTGCCATGCAGCGATACAATTTGAAAAAAAGAACACACAATACACGATAGAATCTAACATAAACATCCACCACAGCATTCTTCACTGTGGTGGAAGGCAACAAAGTTCAGTCAGTCCTCCCCCTTTGTTCATCCATGGTTGGGGCCATGAACCCCCCCGTAGTCGCCGCTACGGACGGCCAGATGTACAGACCCTCTCGTCGGGATGATGCAAACTCTGACGTCGGGATGGTGGTACACACTCCGCGGCTTGGAGTGCCCGAGTCGGCCACTTTCTTACCAGAGACCGCAGCTTCAGGATGTTATAGGCCGCAGGCCGGCGGTCGGAGCTCTTCTCCGGCGATCCCTGGCAAGGGATCCCAGGCTCCGGATGGTAAGTCCATGCCACGCCCGCTGCTAGACGGTCCGCAGACCACAGCCCCATGATGCCAAAGTCACCAGGCCAGCGTTCTGGCGACCCCCAGCAAGGGTTCGCCCCTGCTCCGTGATGGAAAAGTCCATGCTGCGCCCGCTGCTGAAGCTCTGGGCCCAACTCCAGGAAAGGCCGCTCCAATCCAAGCTGTTAGGCCTCGAGAGGGGAGGCGGAGAAGCGACATAGAAAAAGTCGCCTCTCCGTCGAGGAATTGACTGAAAAATGGTTTCCCCTTTCCCCCCACACCACCCCCCACATAAGACATACTGAGAGACACTAAAACAAACATTTGGACATACTTAAAAAAAACAACAAAAAGTCGAAATAAATCCATTCAAATCACTTTCAATATCTCTTCAGTAATGGCTGCAGAACAAATGTAAGCTTTGTAGAAAATGAGATTAGGTTTAGACATTGTGTGAGAGAGTCCATGAGAACAATACTGTAAGCAATGTAAAGAAACATTCTCTTAATTCACTACTCGTCAAGATTCTGTGAGATCAATGGATTTTAAGATTTTAGACAATCGTGGTACAATTACCTGCATTGCTTTTTAAGATCTCGGGAATTCTTTCCTGTTTGGTATTATTGAAGTACAGTTACTTCTGTGATATGGAAATATTGAACTGCATTGACTGGAGACGGCATTATATTGTGTGAATTGTCCAAAAAGTCAAAACATTAAAAATTAATGTAGTTTTGTATCATTTTGTTGTTGACCTTTTTTAAATGGAAGGAAAGATATATTCATATTAGGTCAGGTTGTGTTTATTGTCATGTGCATAAGTATAGTGACGTGTAGGTACAATAAAAATCTTGCTTGCAGCAGCATTACTGGAAATTATGGATGAGCCGTGAGGACCATTCCCAGGTGAAGTCCAAGAATGTAGCTTTCAAGAGATTCATTTACGACCTTTGCATGGCCATCAAGGATGTCAAGCGGGAATACGATACAAAGCTGGAGTCTCGGGATAATCTCACAGACACCCATCGATTGTGGCAAGGCTTGTGGCAAGGCTTGCCTGATATAACAAACTACAAAGTGAAGTCGACCAGTATCACTGGTAACAGCGTGTTGTAGCGGGGACTCGCAGGAGTCCAGCCAAGAATTAGACAAGACACAAAGCTGTGTGATCAAACTGTATTTAATAAGTTAACAGTGCTGCCCCCTTCTACTCCCAGGGCACGGGCGTTGCCCGACCTTATATACCCCCAAGGAAAAACCCTGTGGCCTGCACTTCCCACACCGAGACACTTAATTCCTCCATCCAGAGCCGAAGATTCGCTCTGCCCGTGGCTTGCCACCAGGTGTCATCACATGACCCCCCTCAAGAACCAGAGGCACCGAAACGGACGGGATGCCGAACGAGGCGGCCATATCGTGTAGATACGTCTCTACGCACAGGGGACCTGCCCAGTCTGGAAGAATTTAAGGAAACCCAGGACTGGCGGACGCCCTGCGAGCGTGGACTCTATCTCTGAACTAATCTAACACTAAACAGACTGGGTCAGCTAAAATAGAGTTGTCAGCTAACAGCCATATGCATGTTTTTCAGCTAAATTAACTGTGCCATTTGTCACGAAAGCAGACTCGCTTAGAAAAACAATTAGATGCTTTCGTGCATGCTAAGACTAACTTATAAGAAGCAGTAAATCATGGGGCCTGTGATCACCTAGCTGCAATGACAACTAGCAAGAAGATAAGAAACTTTTACCTTGTCAGAGATATTTGAGATTAACTTGGTGCCTGTTGAAATAACTATTGTTTTCAACACTAATGAGGATAGCCAGTTTTAAAACAGATTAGGCTAGAAGTGTGGGCTTTTGAGTATAAAAATGCCTTTTACACAAGAGCTCATGGGACCTCACCTCAGGTCGAGCTTCTGGAGTGGTGCCAGGACACAGGTTCTTTGAAAGATTCTTGGAAAAAATTAGTCCAAGCTATTAAAGTTATAGCCTTTGAGTTTAGTTTTTTGTCACGTGTACTGAGGTACAGTGAAAAGCTTTTGTTGTGTGCTAACCTGACAGCGGAAAGACAATACATAATAAAGGGAATAACGTGAATAACGTTTAGTGCAATGTAAAGTCCAATCAACAATAGTCCGAGGGTCTCTAAAGAGGTAGATAGTAGCTCATGACTGCTCACTAGTTGTTGGTAGGATCTAGTTGCCTGATAACAGCTGGGCAGAAGTTAAAGCTGAAGGGACCCGGTGTTTATTTGCCATTTACTTCTGCTATTTATAGTTTATTTGTGTTTTTATTATTGCTTTAACTGAAGTTATATTGCTATCGTTTTGTTGCTTGGTTGTTGCTTTAATGTTGTTTTAATAAATGTTGTGCTTTAAGTTCTGAGTATTCTTTCTCCATCATTGATTTGAATTCTTGAAACCTGCTAGTATTCTAAAGGACTCAAAGTGCTGAAGTAACTCAGGCAGCATGGATAGGTGACCTTTCGAGTTGAGACCCTTCTTCAAACTGATTGTGAGGGAGGGAGGGAGGAGGGTTGAAGGAGAAGAAAGCTGGAAAAGGGGGAGGCAGGACAAAGCGTGGCAGATAATAGGTTGACATAGGTTTGGGGGATTTTTTAATAGGCAGATGGTTGAAACAAAGACGATAAGAACAATAGGTGTGAGGCAGGTTTGAAGAGTTGTGCATCGTGAAGCTAGGGGGAGGAAGTAACGGAAGGGTGGGGTGGAGTGGGGGGGGGGTAACTGGTGGGTGTGAGGGAGAAAGACGGGGGGAAGGGGGGGGTTGGTTAGAGGTTACTTAAAATTGGAGAATTCAAAGTTCATACCATTGGGTATAAAGCCGCCCAAGCAGAATAAGAGGTGCTGTTCCTACAGTTTGCATGTGGCCTCACTCTGGTAATGAAGAAGGTCCAGAACCAAAAGGTCAGTGTGGGTATGGGAAGAGGAGTTAAAATGGCTAGCAAATGGAAGATCCAGTAGGCCTTTGCAGACCTAGTGCAAGTGCTCAGCAAAATGATCACTGAGCCTACGTTTGGTCTTCCCGATGTACAGAAGACCACATCGGGAATACCGGATGCAGTAGATAAGGTTAGAAAAGGCGCATGTGAACCTCTGTCTCACCTGGAAGGACTGCTGGTGTACCTGGATGGTGGCAAGGGAGGAGGTTTCAGCACAGGTGTTACATCTCCTCCGGTTGCAGGGTAAAGTACCTGGAGAGGGGGTGGTTTTGGTGCGAAGGGATGAGTGAACCAGGTTGCGGAGGAAGCAGACTCTGCAGAAGGCGGAAAATGGTGGAGATGGGAAGATGTGACTAGCAGTTGGATTACATTGGAGGTGATGGGAATGTTAATGATGTGTTGGATGCGGAGGCTGGTAAGGGTGAAACGTGAGGACCAGGAAAACTCTATCGTTGTTCCATTTGGGGGAGAGGGAGCAAGAGCAGAACTACAGGACACAGGAGATGCGGGTGAGAGATCCATCTATGACAGAAGAGGGAAAACTATGTTTACTAAAGAAAGAGGACATCTCGGTTGTCACAGAATGGAAAGTCTACTAAAGAAAGAGGACATCTCGTATGTCCACTAAAGAAAGTGGACATCTCAGAGGTACACTATAGAAAGAGGAAATAGTATTCTGTGGTAGTCATGTTTCCAATGACTCCAACTTGTATAGAAGGAACTAGAAAGCATCTTATTGGGATGCACCACCGCTTGATTTGGCAACAGCTCTGTTCAGGACAGCATGAAATTGCAGATTTATTAATGTATACCCAGTCTATCACACTGACCTGCCTTCCCTCCTCCTCCAACTCTCCCTCCCCCATCAATTCCATCTACAATTCATGCTGCACTGGGACCACAGTCAACATAATTAAGGACCCTAGTCATTCCCTCTTCTCCTCTCTTATGTCGAGCAGATGATACAAAAGCTTAAAAGCAAGTACCACTAGATTCGGTAACAGCTTATTTCCCATCTGTTTTCAGCCAGTCCTTCCAAATTATAAACAGTTCTTCCATAAGCTAAGGGTGTAGCCCCATCCTTCCAATTCATGTCATTGTGGACATGTCAAATTTTCCTTGTAACTATAATGCTGTATCACCATATTCTGGACTTTATTTTTCTCATTACACTACCATAGCTTGATTGTACTCGTGCATAGTGTACGACTGAACTGCACACACACAACGCTTCTGTATTTTGGTACATGTGACAATAATAAACTAATCCCAATAGTCCAGCCATGTAGATTCAGATGCCTCCATCACAGTGAGGAGGTGCCTGGTGAATGTGGTGGATGTTAATTTGTGTTTATTGTGTGTTTTGTTGTTTATTATTATATGTATGACTGCAGGCAACGAAATTTCGTTCAGACCGAAAGGTCTGAATGACAAATAAAGGAATCTAATCTAATCTAATCGAATCTTTTCTTTGGGAGGCATGCTGTCATGGGCCAGTGAAGCATGGAGCCTCTTTCCTGAAAGGATCGTATACAGTAAACCCTTGTTATCACGGACCTCTTTATAATTGATTTTGGTTATGGCGGATGGACCTACTGACCTTCACCACAAGGATGGGCTATCGACGCTACCCCCAGCATGCATGGCCTCCCCAGCTGTTTCAAGGACGGGCTGCTGATGCCATCCCTGACAGTTTCCAGGCTGGACTGCCGATGCCACCCCCAGCCCTCATAACCTACCCAGCTGTGCTGCCTACACCAACCCTGGCCCACACTCAGGGCCGGATTTAGATGAAGAGAGGCCCTAGGCTATTCCACTTGTGAGGCCCTTCCCAATCCCCCACCCCCACGACGAGAGGAAGATGGAAGAGTCCACCAGATTGATACCGATGTGCAGCCGAGCGTGGCCAATGAGATAAGAGCTGGAAAGCTGCACTTTTTATTTATTGCCAGTGCTAGTGTCGAGTTATTGGCTTAATTCCAATTAAGTTTCCTATTATTCTGAAATGGAGGGCAAGGAAAATTACTGAAGTGTTGTTTTGAGACTACAGTGCGTTGTGACAGCATATGTAAGAAAGGCCTATGACAGTCAAAAATATTATACACCAGGCCTGTATGAAGCTTTTCAAAAAGGGGGGTGGCATGACAGGATTACAATATTTTTATGTGAAATAAGTGCATGCAGCGCATATCACAAGCGCGAAGCTCAAAGACCCTTGCGGCCCTGGAAGCTCTGAGGTTTTAGATGCTCTCTGGTACATTCTGAACCTTATTTTGGAGCATTTTTGCACCACATTTATGACCAATATTTCAGAAATAATTTTGGTTGAGTCAAGAGTAATGAGTGGTTGGAATGGGATGATTGGGATCATTGTTGTATACATTCTTTTAAATCCAGAATTGAAGCTGTCCTTGTTTTAATAATCAAGTTGTACTGTAAAATGTTATGTAAAATATTATAAAGGAGCATGCAAACACTGCAAATAAAATACTGTAAGTTTTTGCAGTAAATAAGACCTTTTTTTAGAAAATGTTTTCTGCGTTGATTTGATTGCCTGTTACTGTTCGACTGTGTTAGTGTGTGCACATTAAAAATATGATACAAAATGAAAGTCGCAAACTATGGAATACATATTTTTCAGTATTGCTATCAAGGAAAAGAAAGCAGTTCCAATTGTTTGATATTATTCATATGGAGGAGAAAATATAATTGCTCTAAAACCTACCTTAATTATGCAATCTCACTAAAGATAATCCCCCTTTCCCTCTCCCCCTCCTCCTTCCCCCTCCCTCTCCCTCCACCTCTCTCCTTCCCCATCTCTCTCTCTCCCCTCCCTCCTTCCCCTCACTCCCCCTCTCTCTCTCCCCGTCCCCTCCCTTTCTCTCCCCCTTCTCTCAACCCCCCCTTTCCCTCTCTCACATCCCCCCCTCTCTCTCCCTCCCACGCAGCGAGGCTCCATCTCCGCTCCGCAGACACCGCAGCCCCCCCCCCCCCCCTAACCCGGAGAAACGGGCACTCCCGCAACGCAATATTTCACTACTTACCTGGAGTAGACACCTAGGATCTTTGGTAGACACGAGGCATCAAGGTGATTGTGTGGACAGCAAATGGAGATCTGAACCCGCCCGGGCCCACTGCGCACGCGCAGAGAGTGCATCATTTTGCGTCGCTACTGCGTCACCGGCTTCCAACTGCGCAGGCGCGGATGGTCGCAATTTTTCCCCCCAAAACTTCCAGCGGGCCGGAACCTGAATTTCGGGTAATTTCCGTCAAAGTGGAAACACTGATAGCGCTCCAATTTTTTTTTTCTCGAGATTTTTTTTACTCTGGGAAAAAAACACCTCGGCCGGAGGCCCCCTAGATTTTGAGGCCCTAGGCTTCAGCCTCTGAAGCCTATAGGTAAATCCGGCCCTGCCCACACTGTCACCCCCAGCCGCTTCCTGGCTGGGTTGCCGATGCCACCCATGGCCCTCACCATCTACCCAGCCACTTCCAGGTCGTACTGCTGACGCCACTGGCCGGCAACGCCACCCCAGTTGCATCAAGGCTGGACCTACCGCCCTAGGCTTCACTACCGGGCGGGCTCCCAAAACTGGTCCTCACTGCCTCCCTGTATACCAGTTCCAGACCGAGAGTCTGAAGTAAGGTCTCAACCTGAAACATCACCTATCCATGTTCTCCAGAGAGGCTTCCTGACCTGCTTAGTTACTCCAGCACTTTGTGTTCTTTTGTGTATTAACCAGCATCTGCAGTTCTATGTTTCCACTACTTACACAATGAAACTCTATTACTCGGTAATCCCTTTCTCGATTATGGCGGGCGGACAATCGGCAATAACGGACACCATTCCCCCCCCCCCTATGATCCGTTATAGTAATGGTTTACTGTACTTCTTTATTGAAGGCTGCATTCTCAAGTTTTCAAGTGGATTGGGGGAAAATGAAAAAAAAGAAACAGAGGAGGAGGGTGCAGGCAGAGGCTGCTTAAAGGAGAACATCTACAAACATACTGTTATGGAGCGTACTACTATATAAATATTCCCTTGGACCTTATTCCCGCTTGGACATGTAGCCAATGGACGATAATAACAACAGAAACTTATTGATGACTTTTGCAATTGCAATGGATTTACAATTGCTTTTTTAAGCCATGAATTATGTCTATAACAAAAGTTGCAAGTGCAAGAAACTGACTGACAGCCAAATGTGTTTCAATGCTCTGCAGGCAGCAATGAAACAGTAAGAAAGCAACATATATATATTGTTTTCATATCTTAAAAGATTTCGTCAATGCTCTCTGGCCTCTGGAAGATTTCTTCCCATATCCATAAATGTCACTATTGTTAAAGATCTTCAGACAATCCAGTATTAAAGTTTTAGTCCCTGTGGATAGACATCCATCTGGCCTCTTTGCTCTCAAAGTGCTGATCGCAGCAGGAAGAATTAATCCACTCTCTCAGCTGAGCTCTGTTGGACATAGCAATTCTTGTGGGTTACTGAACATTTACAAAGTACGTTGAAAATATTGTGAAGTACTCTCCATTTGCCCAGAGGAGTACAACAGTGAAGAAATCCAAAACTATCAAGGACAAAGCAGCCCTCAATTGAACACCAATCATTAAATATTCACTTCCTCTACTACTAGAGCAATGTAGCTGCACAATTGTATAATACATTTTTCAGTGAAGGTGATGAGATTAAAGGGAGCAAGAATTGTATAAGCACTGCAGCTCTGGCTACAAATCTACTCATATTTCTGATCCCTGCTGTTTCAGATCTCAACCCTGACTCTAGCTGCATGTCCAACCCACAATCCTGACCTATGCCTCGGCTGCCCTCTGAACTCTAATTTCTGACTCTGCATACACCTAGCTCAAATAGTAAGATTAAACGAGAACTTACCAGTTTGAAGTTTGATCTTTATTTTATGAGGAGTTACGTTGAGGGACTACGTGAAGAAGACCCCGTCGAGGCACATACGCGTCAATCTTCAAAGCAGCGGCGTGAAATCACAGATGATAATTACCGAAGCATAATAGTAAGCTACGTGAGACAAACATAACTTACAGTTGACCTTTATGAGGGTGGGAGCGGAGGGCACGTAGTCCCTCAACGTAACTCCTCATAAAATAAAGATCAAACTTCAAACTGGTAAGTTCTCGTTTAATCTTACTATTTTACTTCGGAGTCACTTGAGTGACTACATGAAGATTTTAAAGCTTCTGTGATTTCATGCCGTAGATTCAATCCAGGCGTCTCACTGCATTGATTGACTCTAAATGAGTGAAAACAATCAATAATATCCAACCATAACATTAATTTAATCAGTTACTGGTTTTTATTTATCATAACAAAACATTTTTGTCCCCTTTTTTATCGCAGGGGAACATTTAATACTGAATCCAAAACAGCACCACCAAATACCCCAGGGTCTGCAATCTCTTTATGGTAATACTTGTGAAACATCCGTTCCCCTCCCCATCCTGCGGCCGCGAGGATATGGTCTATTGGAACGTCCAAATCCTTGGCCTCCGATGTTGCTGCCGCCCTGGTGGAATGAGATTTAAATTTGTCAGTATTAATCCCTGCATCAACCAGCACCTGCTTCAGCCACCTCGAGATAGTCTGTACTGACACTTTCTTATGTGTTTTTTTATGGCTGATAAATAATGCTGATTCTGTACCTCTTAAGTCCTTGGTGGTCTCAATGTAACATTTTAAATGTGCCACTACACATAGTCTTGGATCCGTAGGATATGCTGCAAAGACCAATTTACACCCCATGACTCCTGGTCTCCTCTGTTTGAGTAATTCATAGACATAGAATGGGATTGCATTTGCTGTCATTACCATTCTATCTATACGTACTTTATGTAATGTCTGTACTCTTTGTGCTGAAACTAATGCCATTAGCATGACTACCTTCATGGTAATTTTGTCTAAAGCCAAATTTGAAATGGGACTCCATTCCCGAAGTAACATCAGCACATCCCTCACATTCCAGATTTCTGTATATCTGGGTCTAGGAGGTTTGGCATTGAAAATTCTCTTCATGTACCTACAGACCAAAGGTTGCGATCCTAGAACCTGTTGTTCTGATGCTCTCCATAAATATGCAGAGAGGGCACTCCTTGCAGTATTGATCGCACTATAACTTAAATTAACATCAAAATGCAGTGTTGACAGAACTTCTAAAACATCTGAGATGTCTGCAGTGTTTTATAAAATATTCTACCTTGAGCAAAACACCTCCCATTTCTTAACGTAAGAAATGTACTGCTTCTGGGTACTATCCCTCCAGGCTCCTGCAATTACATCCATAGTGCGATCTGATAGTCCTCTTCCGAGATATGGCCTTTTTAGAATCTGCAAATCAACAAATCAATACGATCATGTAAAGGATGAAAATCACCAGATACAGGGTGCACAAGTAGGTTTTCTTGTCTTGGAATACCCATAAGAGGTTCTGTGACCATTTTTAGCACTAGTGGGTACCATGGTTGTGTAGGCCAATCTGGGACCACCAATAATCCTGAAGCAGCATCCTGCTTGATCTTTTGTAGACACCTACTAATGAGACAAAAGGGAGGAAATGCATATAAAAACATTCCACCCCAATTTAGCGAGAACGCATCCACCGCTGTTGCACCTGGATCTGGCTCCCTTGAAACATATTGAGGCAATTGGTGGTTCACTCTAGATGCAAACAAGTCAATTTCTGGCATTCCAAAATTTGCAACAATTTTATTAAAAATGTCACGATTTAACATGTTGAGTAGGAGGATTCAAATGTGGGTAGAATTCAATTCTAAACCCCATAATACTGCACAGTATAAATGCATCAGATGTTATTTTTCGCCATTCTTTTAGGAAAAATTGTAACCTTCCCCCAATTTGTGAATGTGAAACATTTAATATGTTTCTTCCAGGACCAGACCCACCTACCTCAGGGTTTGTGGGTGTCAAGTGTTGTACCTTGCCCCTCGTGGGAATGCCATGTCCTCCACACCCTGGAGAATTGCGCGAATAACGCGTATACGGATACGAACGACTTGTTCCTTCACCAGCTCCAGCCACCCTTCGGTATGGATATTGCCTTCGAACTGATCTGCTAAACACCGGTGGTTTAATCATCCCCACGATTTTCGCTTCTTCATTCAGGTATTTCACTCTTTTGGCTAGAGTTTCTCCAAGGAGTAAGTTCGGCAATTGTATATTTGATGGTTTACAAAGCCCTGCAAACTTAGGATGTATGTTAGGTCATATAGCAGTTTTATGAATACAGTTTATTTCAAAGTGTGCATTACACATTAGTGCCAAAACATCCTGTTGTGACGTCACATGTTCTTCTTCCAGGTCTCTGGCAAAAGCCGTAATACTTGACCCTATTAATCACAGCACCCGCTGTAACCTCATTTCTTGTGTGCGTACTGCGGTGCCCAAATAGCCCCATATTACATTATTTACTCCTGGGACTGCTAGCAGTGCGCAATTCTGCGGGATTTCATATTTTTTGACGGTCTCATCCACCGTTAGTTCTTCCAGCTGATAGGAAAGCAAGTAATTTATAGTTAATGCTATTTCTTCTGCCAATGGCTGTCCCTTCAGTCTGGGACCTGAGAATTTTGGGGCCAGACCTGGTACTTTGGGCTCTATTATTGGGCTTTGGTCCTCATATGATTCATTATCAGAATCTTCTGGATATTCCTCCTCATAGTGGGGTTCACCTGATATTTCGTCTTCAGGTGTTTCGTGTGCTGGCTCTCTTATAGGCCATGCTTAGTAAACCCTTTTTCGGGTATTCCTCTCACAGGCTCTTCCATAGAACCATACTCTGGCAGACCTTTTTTGGTTGCTGCTAACGCTGGATCTCCTGTAGACCAACGCCTGTATTGTCTTTCTTCAGACATTTCTGGTGCTGGCTCTCTGCTAGGCCAACACATATATTCTTTTTCATCAGGCATTTCTGGTGCTGGCTCACTTGTAGGCCAAACGTTTCCCAGGACCTCTCCTGGGTGTTCCATACGCTGGCTCTCCTGTAGGCCCGCGGTAACTGTACTCCTTCTGGAGTGTGCCTTTGTAAATAATTTTCCCCATGAGGAATTCCAATTGTGCGACCCGATCTGACATGACCTCCGGGTCCGACTCATCCGAGTCTACTGGCCTGTTTGTTTTCTTTTTGGCCTTACACCCTATAGGTGTTTCAACGGCACTTTTTTTTTTCTATTTTTTTTCTACCGTTTCTGTAGTCGCTGGTTTTTCTACAGCAGACTTTTTAACGGGGCGCCCGCTACTCTCAGGCACTCTGTCCTCTTGAGTTTTAGCTGCGGTGCGCTTCCCTTTACTTTTCCCACTTTTCTCCATATTTAGACTTGCCTGTTTCTCAGCACACAGTCTCCACGGAAGAAAAATGGCCTGAAGTGAAAGTAAAAGTACATACCTTCAGGTTTTCTTTCACGGGAGGCCAACACGGTCGCAGTCGCTATGCGTCTGACGATATGACGCGTGTGCGCCTGGACGGGGTCTTCTTCACGTAGTCACTTACGTGACTCCGAAGTAAAATTCTATATTAATGAGTGAGCTAGATGATGGGATTTCCTAACATTCAGGTGCCAGATTTCTGGAGTAGTAATTTGCACCATCTACAACAAATGATGCAATAAGTCATTCCGGTTTCTTCAACAGCAACTTCTAATCCTCAACCTCTATCACTTGGAAGGACAGCAGGCACATGTGAGCACCTCAGCAGAAAATTTAATTAGAATGAAAATTGCTGAGGAGATCTGAAAATTCTAACCATTCTGAATGAAGTAAAAATGGAAAGTCACTATCCATTGGATAGTGAGCTAATAACTGAAGGATATACATTGAAGCTCTTTGTTGCAAGGATGAGGCTGGTCAGAATGATTTTATCTTAAGGCCTTGCTACATGCTCAACAAGGGTTCAACATAACCAATATTTCCTTTTTTTAAACGCTTTTTGGCTACAATTTGGTGAGATACCATTGCCTTTAGTGTACAGTATATAATGCACTTAGTTGCTTTAGTATACTTGTTTTTAGTAATTACATGCATGAACTGGGTCATCCACTTGATACTCTGTAACAGTGCTCAACTGTTATAGAACACAGATGCTACATTTGCAACACCATTGTTTCGCCTTAATGCATCAATTTAATTCAAGAGTCGTAGTCGTAGAGCAATATAACACGGAAACAGGCCCAACTGATCCATGCCGCCCTTTTAAGCCGATCCTAATTGCTTGCATTAGATCCATGTCCCTCCAAACATTTCCAATCCTTTCCTATCGATAGTTAATGCAAAGTTAATGCTAATGCTTGATTCTAATTTGAAAGTGCAATTCATGCTAATTCAATTTGTTCAAAGAAAATTTTTAAATAGCAAAGAAAACCCAAGTTTCTAGTTATTCAGTGCGAAAACAGGTTTAACATTTGCTCTGTAATTGAAGCTTATGCACTGTCGAGTGCCATGTAACTGTATCTAGATTATCTGTACTAACTCCTCTTGACATTGTGCAATACTGGCCTGATTAAAGCCTTAGGCCTGATCATGTGCATCTTAGGTTTTCAAGAAGGTGGACAGGGAGAGGGTCAATGCTGACTTCCAAAATAAAATCTAGCAAATGTGTCCCACTATTTATGAAAAGAGGCAGGTAAAACAGAATTGCAATTGGTTTTCCCATGATGGAATCTTTTATTAAGGAAGATGACAGGGCTCTTGGAAAATAATAAGGGAATTGGGCAAAGTAAATATGGAGTAAATATAGATTTGTGAAAGGGAAATTATATTTGACAAATCTGTTGGACTTTTTGAAGTTGTAACTGACTGAATAGATAACAAATAATCAGTTGTCATGTATTTTCAGGTCCTTTGATAGGGAGCCAGACAAAGGTCATTAAACATTATTAAATCTCAGTGTTGGGGTTAATATTCTGGCGTGAACTGAGGATTGATTGATGGATGGAAAATAGAGAATAGAGTTTGGAAGTGTGACATGTGGGGTGCTCCAGGGCTCAGTGCTGCAGGAACTTAGCTACTTCAATCCAGATCAGTTATGGGAATGAGGAAATCATGCAATTTATCAAAGTTCCCTGATGATAGAAAGCTTGGAGGAGGCGTAGACAGAGGAGGACCTAGACAGGCTAAGAGAATGGCAATGACATTGCAGATGAAATATAATGTAAAAAATGTGAGATTGTTCACATTTGTAGAAAATAATTGAAAGACGTTATTTTGTTAAACATGAGAGCCTCAAAGATGTTGGGGTTCAGAGGATCCTGTTTACCCTTTTTTATAAGTCGCAACAGGTTAATATGGAGGTTCAGCAGGCAAATTCAGGTGGCAAACAGTATGTTGAGCTCAGTAGTAAAAGAATGAGAACAGATGTAATTTGAATTCAGCTTTGATCTCTATATGAGGTAAGATATGCTTTCAGTAGAGGATGTCAGCAAAGGCTAGCAGGTTTGTCATATGCGGGTAGAGTAAGCAGACTAGAGCTATACTGTCTTGAATTTAAAAGAACAAGAGGTGATCTCATTGCAATATGTAGCAATGTTACAAAATTTTGAGATTTTAAAAATCAAGTCTGTAATTTATCCCATCAGATAAAGCATAAAAATAAGTTTAATTTGACACCTAATTCACTTTCATATCTCAAGTATTTAAAAAGTTATGGCCATTTTCATACTGGGAAATGAGCATCTTGTTCCCTATTGATTTTCTATGGACATAACAAAAAAGCTGTGGTCGTGAACAGTCAAAAGCCCATAACTTTCTTAAAAATTAAGAGAACTGAATGAAATTTTCAGTTATCATAGATTGAAGCATTCTGAAACAAATATAAAATAATCTTACTTGGATGACCTGAAATTAAAGCATATAATTAGTTAGTTACCTAATTGTAGCTAATTTCAGACTTCAATTACTAGATCTAAACATCTATCCATTTCTTAATAAATGATTAACATTTTTAAATAGCCTAAATGTCCAAATAATATTCACAAATAATTCACAATAAAACATGATTTTTAAATCTCATTTACATTAATTTATAGGCCAAATGGAAGGAATTTAGTGTTCAATTGCTGTAAATAAATGCCCATTTAAATCAGCTTTCCAGTGGGTCCCTGTGGAACGCGCTGGTTTAGAACGTTCACATTGCGGTAGATTTGTGCCTCAAATGCCGAGAAAAATACTGCGCGATATAATGGGCCCAAATTGAGCTACTCGCAATATTAAACTTAGTATAAATGGATCTTTAGAAGCCCTTTTTAATGTAAAAATATACAACCTTCCTTCTGCTATTTGCTTTATGAGACCCTGCGGTTGCTGGTGGTCGCGTGTTTAGAGATTGATTTTTAAACTACTATAACTATTATTCAAGGGCTTTAAACCTAATAATAGCTTTTGCGACGGGGTCTTCCAGCGATTTTTCGTTAATAATTAACTAGGCTGAACATTTTCGATTGGAACAGCTTAGAGAAAATCGCGTTTTAAACCCGCCCCCTCTAAACGGCGCCAAAATCGCGCACACCCTCAGCAGCAGATCTTCAACGACGCTTCAGGTAGGCTTTGCAACATACCTACAATATGCAACATTTGTAAGGTTGCACAGGGCATGGGCGGAAATCCTGGGGCAGGGGCGGGGGGACCTGCCCCCCCCCCCCCCCCCCCCCCATGTTTTGAGAGGTGGGGACAATCCCCCTCATGTTTTGTGAAACATGTTGCAGCAAAACCGCCACCACAGCCTCCGAAATCAGCCAGCTCTGTGATGGTAAGTCCACAGGCTCTGCGACTGGAACCCTCAAGTTTGATTCCAGTTGGAGGCTGCCAGCTCCTAGAATCTAGCAGCCCGGGACTAGCTGCAGCTCCCAGGTCGGCTCGCCTGCCCTGGGATTGGCTGTAACGCCCATGTCGGCTGGCAGGTCTGGCTGTAGCGCCCAGGTCAGCTCGCTTGCCCCAGGTTTGGCTGTAGCGCCAAGGTCGACTCGCCTGCCCCAAACTCCAAAGACGTGCAGGTTTGTAGGTTAAATGCTTCGGTAAATTGTAAATTGTCTCTAGTGCTGTCGGATGGTGCTAGTGTACGGGGTGATTGCTGGTCGGCGCCGAAACGGGGGCCAAAGGACCTGCAGTTCCCAGGTCGTCTGCGCGCCCAGATTGGCTCACCCGGGACTGGCTGTAGTCACTCAGATTTGTTTCACTTATAATGCTGGTCCAATTTAGTTCACTGCTGGGAATGAGTTCATCCTCTTGTTTGTCTCGATGTAACTTAGCAGTAAGTATTAGGTGCGTTTGGAAGTTTAACCCAAAACTGATTAAAAATATATATATTTTGACATGCAGCCTTGACTATGGCTGGGACCGTGAAGGTTAATTGGGCCTAACTGTCATCTGAGCAGGGCTCAGTGTTCATATGATCTGAAAGTGCATTGAGCCAAAAAATATTTGGACAGATTCTCAGCACCTGAAATAGCCGCTGGGCTATTTAAAGACGATCAGCGACCCATGAATCTTCACGGTTACACAGTGATAGCGGTTATACTTGTTGGCTTTAATTTCAGACAGTAGTATCTTGTAGTTTTTCAGATAGTTTGAACAATATTGATTTACCCGATTGGATAATTGATGGATAAAATCAGTGTGAGTGACAGTTCCTTTGCAACAGTGCAAGTTTAAACATTTTCACAATGATACAAGCCCGTAAGTATTATGTCTTAATTTCTGTGACTAAAATGGCGTGACTAAAAGTAATTTCAAAGAAACTTATGTATCCGTACAAATTTTTGATGAAAATATATGAAAAGTTCTAACTCCAATTAGAACATTTGTGTTTGTGTAAGTGTAAGTACTTGATGCAGGTCAAGAAGTTAAAGATAATTAGATGTATAAATGATGTATAAATTATAATTAATTTCATGTACCGTTTCAGTACATGGGTTCTCTTGAAATAATTTGGTTTATAATTAATATCAAGTTGCCCATTTCAGTTTAAAAAAAATGATTACGTAGCACTGTTAGTTTTAGTGGTACACCTCAGAAAATTCACTCTTCCCAGGGTAAAATAACAACCAATTCCATGCTATTTGCATCATAATAGGTTGATTAGTGCGTCGTCTTTTGGTCGAATTCCTCTTCTCGTGATCCTTTTGGACTGTTGCATAGTTTATAAGAAAGCATTGTTCAGAGGGAAGACTTTCACTGATCTTTTATAGTGCAACTAGTTTTTTGTTATTCTGTGCTGGACCTGCATCCAAGTAAGGTAAGATCTACTTCATGCCCTCTATCCTTGGGCAAAATCTATCTCCCCCCCCCCCCCCCCCCACTAATTTCAAGACTACATCATCTGATTCCTGTCTCCTGGTGATTGAAGATTAGGATTCTTCTCCCTCCCCACTTCTCATTTAATTGTGTATCTTTAAAAACACTACATCGGTTATCAATACCATATAAAGAAATTTTTGAACCAATTATGTTGCTTACCACAATGCATTAATTCATACAATGACAAATTGTAAAAGCTGATGATATGAGAGACTGAACCAGGCCATAATTTGTTCTTTACCTTCTGCAGAGACCAGCACTGAAATGACGAAAGAAGATCCTTATGTAGAACCTTCCAACGATGAGGACTCTGTAAGTGGAAATTACAACACTATATCCTCAGATTCTGAGAGATCAGTTGTCCATCCAGTAGTTTCAGCACCTATGCCTACAGATTGTGGTAAGTGATTAAAAAAACAAACTAGCCTTGAATAAAATGATTGTTACTCATTGTTTTCTTAAACTAATGAACTCGTTTTAATTGTAGATTTTGTTTTTAATCTATGTACACAGAACATGGATCCTATTTGGATTTTATGTAAAATGTGTAAATGATGCATTACAGGGCCTATATAAACTACTGCACTGATAATGCCAAGAAACATTTTTTTGCTGATAAAAAACAAAATGTTGGAAGGTACTCAAGTCAAGCAGAATCTGTGGGGAGAGGAACAGATTATGTTAAACGTCAATCTTCCCCAGCATTTTTCATTTTTCAGTTTTCCAGCATCAAGAATATTTTACTTTTTGGGCACCATTGTGTTGAATAGTTTCTGAAATGTAGGGTTCTTTTAAAATAGTGAATTTCTTACAGGAATGTGTAGATACTGGCTCTGAGTTTTAAGGGAATTGTTTTTGCTGGCACTTTTGCATAAGTGCCTGCAAGTTTAGAATTTTCATGTATGTGCATATAGATATTTAAGTCCTGAACTTGTGGACAGCTATTTGCTGGCATCTCTTCCACTCAGTTCCGACAACTAGCATGAAAGCACAATTTGCTGGAGATCCCCACCACTTATTGAGAGGAATATGTTCAAATATCCTGTGCCAGGTTTAACCAGGCGGAAGAAACTCTTTATCTTTGTTTTCAATGGAGGCCCGGTACATGGGAGAGACTAAGGTAAATAGAAGTGGTTATAGATTCTTGCTGTTTGTAGTGTGAGGTGTTTGGATTTTGGGTCGAATGTCAAGGTTTATAAAATTATGAGAGGCATTATGAGAGGATTGAAGATCCCCTTTCCAAACTTCATCTCTTAGCTATTCTCAAGTCAAGTCAAGTTTATTTGCAGGGCTGCCAACTCTCACGCTTTGAGCGTGAGAATCACGCCCTCAAGCAAACTCTCACGCCCTCACGCTGATCAGAAATTTCTCACGCTCTGTGGTGAGAAATTCTGTGATCAACGAAAATGTAAAAACTCGGATAAACTGCATGGTCTGCGGGTGTTGGAGAGCAGGGGCTGAGGGAGGGATGGGAGCAGAACCAGCGGCGGGAACAGATGCGGGGAGCCGGGACTGGCGAGTGTTTTGCGGGCTGTGAGTGTTGCGGGGCTGTCGAGTGTTTGCGGGGCTGGTGAGTCGCTCGCTGCAGCTCCGGCCATGGAGCAGTGCAGACCGGGCCGTCGGAAGCGTTCGCGCCGCTGCCGCGAGAGTCTCTGTGCCGAAGGGACAGACTCTCAAAGGGAGTGGGGAGAGAGAGAGAGGGGAAGGAGACAGGGAGACAGTGGGGAGAGAGAGGGGTTTGCGGAGAGAGAGGGGGGTGAGAGGAGAGAGAGGGGAGAGACAGAGGTGGAGGTGAATGGAGAGAGAGAAGAGGGAGCGGGGGGAGAGAGAGAGTAGGGGGAGAGAGGGGGGGCGAGAGTGAGGTGGGAGGAGGGGAAGAGACGAGAAGGGTGAGAGGTAAAGAAAGAGGGAAGAGAGAGAGGGTGGAGAGGAGGAGAGGGTAGGAGAGAGAGGGGAAGAGAGGGGTGGTAAAAGAGAGGAGGGGAAAAGGGAGAGAGGAGGAAAGAGAGAAACGGGGGAAAGAGAGAGAGATGGGGGGGCAAAGAGAAAGAGGTGAGAGACAGAGGAGAAAGAGAGAGAGCCAGGGGGAGAGTGAGGTGGGAGGGAGAAATGGGGGAGAGAGAGGAGGAGAGAGAGATGAGAGAGAGAGGGGGGGGAAGAGAGAGAGGTGAGAGGAGAGACAGAGAGATGGGAGAGAGAGAGAGGGGAGTGTGTGGAGAGGGAGGGAGAGAGAGGGGGAGATAGAGAGGGAGGGAGAAAAAGAGAGAGAGGGTGGGAGAGAGATGGGGAAGTGAGGGGGAGCGAGAGGAGAGAGAGAGAGAGGGGGAGAGAGAAGAGAGAGAGGGGGAGAGAGAAGAGGGGGAGAGAGAGAAGAAAGAGAGGGGGAGAGAGAGAGAGAGGGGAGGAGAGAGAGAGGGGGGTAGAGAGCTAGGGGAGAGAGAGGGGGGGAGAGAGAGAGGGGGGGAAAGAGAGAGGGGGATAGAGAGGCAGGGCTGCCAACTCTCATGCATTGAGCGTGAGAATCACGCATTTCACCAAATTCTCACGCTGATCACAAATTTCTCTCGCCCTGTTGTGAGAAATTCTGTGATCAACGAAAATTTCAAAACTCATATCAACTGCATGGGCAGCAGGGTGTTGGAAGCAGAAGCAGCGGCGGGGACAGATGCGGATGGGGAGCGGGACTGGCGAGTGTTTGCCGGGCTGGCGAGTCACTCACTGCAGCTCCGGCCATGGAGCAGCCTCAGTGCAAGTCCCGGGCCGTCGGAGGCGTCGAAGCGTTGTGCCGCTGCCGTGAGAGTCTCTGTGCCGAATTCGCCCAGGTGACCGGCATGGATCAGGCTGCGGCTCGGTGCATCCTGGAGGACAACCAGTGGCTGCTGGAAGTAAGTACCAAGCACTGGGTAGAAACGGTGGAAGATATTGGACTTCAAATGGGGGTGGTTGGTGAAAGCATCCTACTTGCCTGCTAGATTTTAACTTACTGTAACTGCAGGAAAGATGTTCCCGATGTTGGGGGCGTTCAGAACCTTGGGTCACAGTTTAAGAATAAAGGGGGGGGCAGTTAGGACTGAGATGAGAACAAACTTTCTTCACGCAGAGAGTTGTGAATCTGTGGAATTCTCTGCCACAGAAGGCAGTGCAGGCCAATTCACTAGATGTTTTCAAGCGAGAGTTACATTTAGTTCTTGGGGCTGACGACATCAAGGGATATGGGGAAAAAACAGGAAAGAGGTACTGATTTTAGAAGAATAGCCATGATCATATTGAATGGCAGTGCTGGCTCGAAGGGCCAATGGCCTATTCCTGCACCTATTTTCTATGTTTCTATGCTTGAGTATATGGCAATAAAACTCGATCACTTGATTTTGAAGCATTCATGCATGGTGAAGGTATAATGTAGTCATAGAGTGATACAGTGTGAAAACAGGCCCTTCAGCGCAACTTGCCCCCACCCGCCAACATGTCCCAGCTACGCTAGCTGCTTTTGGTCCATACCTCCAAACCTGTCCTATCCATGTATCATTCTAACTTTTTCTTAAATGTTGGGATGGTCCCTGCCTCAACTACCCCCTCTGGCAGCTTGTTCCATACACCCATCACCCTTTGTGTGGATAAAGTTACCCCTTAAAAAGTTACCTCTTAAAAATACTTCATACAAAAAACATTGAAATCATACTTCTACAGTGCAATAAACCATGATTTTAATACATCAAATTTCAAAAGGTTCCTACCCTGGGAGGGGGGACACCCTTCTTCCACACCCTCTCCCCACTCGGTTGCTCCACTCCCTCACCGGGTACCCCCCAAGGCCAGTGATCAGTGATAGCACAGCCTCCCCCCTTTCAAAAACGCTCCAATCCAATTTAAAGCATATATATTACTTTCAAGTGTAAGTTAAAAGACTCGCTACAGTATGCACCATATTGCACAATTTCAAGCTGAAAAATGCAAATGTTCCATACCAATGGGAGGGGGACACCCTCCTTCCCGGTCGTTATGCTCCCTCGGGCTTGGTCTCTCGCAATTTCTCGCTCCCAACTCTCACCCAATGTTGGCAGCCCTGTATTTGTCACATACACATACAAGATATGTAGTGAAATGAAAGTGGCAATGCCTGCGGATTGTGCAAAAACAACAAAACAACAAAACAACAGAACAGAACAGAACCAGTATTTACATTTTAGAAAAAAAAAGACACAACGGTAAATTAATCCCTGGTGAGATAAGAGTTTACAGTCCTAATGGCCTGTGGGAAGAAACTCTGTCTCATCCTCTTTGTTTTCTCAGCCTGACAGCGGAGGCACTTGCCTGACTCTAGCAGCTGGAACAGTCTGTTGCTGGGGTGGTAGAGGTCCTTCATTATCTTGCTGGCTCTGGATCTACACCTCCTGGTGTATAGGTCGGCCGAATGCACTACTCTCTGAAGAGCCTTCCTGTCCTGGGCAGAGCTGTTCCCAAACCAGATCGTAATGTAACCGGATGTTAGCTTGTTACCAGACAGGATGCTTTCTACAGCCCCAGAGTAGAAGGACTGAAGGATCCTCAGAGAGACTCTGAACTTCCTCAGCTGCCTGAGGTGGTAAAGGCGCTGCCTTGCCTTTCTCACCAGTGCAGCAGTGTGTGTTGTCCATGTCAGACCCTCTGTGATGTGGTATTTAAAGCTGCTCACCCTGTCTACAGTAGTCCCATTTATCTCCAGTGGCATGTACGTCCTCGGTTGTTGAGCCCTTCTAAAGTCCACAATCAGCTCCTTAGTTTTAGTGACATTCAAGAGGAGGCTGTTGTCCTGACACCAGAGTGCCAGGTCTGCCACCTCCTTCAGGTAGGCCTTCTCATCATTATCGGAGATCAGGCCCACCACCACAGTGTCATCAGCAAACTTGATGATGGAGTTGGAGCTGAACCTGGCCACACAGTCACGTGTGTTCAGGGAGTACAGTAGGGGGCAGAGGACGCAACCCTGGGGGGATCCTGTGTTCAGGGTAAGGGGGTTGGAGGTATGTCTCCCCATCTTGACCACCTGGGGCCTGGCGGTGAGAAAGTCCAGGACCCAGGCACACAGGGATGTGTTCAGCCCCAGTTCCAGCAGCTTCTCAGCAAGTCTGGTGGGGACTATGGTGTTGAAAGCTGAACTGAAATCAATGAACAGCATCCTCGCATAGCCCCCCTTCTGGCTATCAAGGTGAGAGAGAGTGGTGTGCAGAACCTGGGAGATCGCATCATCCGTGGATCTGTTCGGACGGTATGCGAACTGCAGCGGGTCCATGGTGCGAGGGAGGAAGGCGCAGATGTAGTTCTTGATCAGCCTCAAAGCATTTCATGACTACCGAGGTGCGGGCTACCGGTCGGTCGTCATTCAAGCAGGCTGGAGAGGCTTTCTTAGGCACTGGTACAATGGTGGATCTTTGAAAGCAGGCAGGGACCATGGACTGGGTCAGGGAGAGGTTGAATATTGTGGTGAACACTGGAGCAAGCTGAGTAGCACAAAACTTTTGTACTCGCCCAGATGTACCATCTGCGCCTACAGCTTTCCTCGTGTTCACATGCGTCAGAGCCCTCCTCACGTCGTGCTCGGACACCAAGAATGTGTGCACATCCCCAGCGGTGGCATTCCCTAATTCAGGAAATCAATTTAAAACTGCATGCATAAACAGAATATTACTTATGCAATAATATCTTGTGAGAAAAAAAAAACAGGCATCTGGAAATTAGGTCACATATTTCTGTGCTGTTAAACATGCCAACAAATTTATAAATTCCACATTACATAATTGAAAATACATGTTTTAGGAAAGAAACCACAAATTATGGTTAAATCAAGAATCGTTTATGAAATTTGACCCACTGTTGCAGGTCATGGTGCACTCCAGGAGTTTGGGTGTAGGACCTGCAAAATCTAATGTCAATGGTGTGCAATACTAATGTTGAGCACTGTCAGGTTATATAAGGCCATGTTTTTTAACTACTCGCACAGAATAATGTTTTCACAATGCTCCATTTATTGCAACTGCATGATTTATAAGACCACAGGTACACTTGGCACTTAACTCTGAGGTTAGCAAAAGAACAATTTGGAGGCAGACTACTGATTCAGGAACCTTTACTATGAAAGCTGCTTTAATCATGATGACTTTTTGGTCATTGCTACTTCTGCACTTTACCTCTGTCATAGTTGGATCTATGATGCCCCTGCTGTGCATATTGCATAACCTGGAGCTGCAGAACAGGAATCAGAAGTGGGAGGACTTACTTAAAGGTCCCAAGGCAAGAGTGGAGGGAATTTGAAGATAAAGTTTCACATGTCCAATGTATGCTGTTTTCTTGCCAATCTATGTGTAGACTTTATCTGAGACACTCCCGCAGCTAAAGGAGGAAGCGAGGAAGGAATGATCATAGCAGGTGACAAGAGAGGTGGTTCTTTGCTGAACCTGTTACCTGGGCGAATGTCTTAGAGATTACATTGACATTGGAGGAAATTAGGGATATGGAAGGGAACCAGAGAACCCAGGGGAAACCCATGTGGTACTGAAGGTCAGGAATGACCCCGGGTTTTCTGGCGCTGTGAGGCAGCAGTTCTAGTTGCGGCACTGTGCTACCCTGAATAAAGAGAAATTACTTAATTTTAACATGCATATAAAATTGCCAGATTTTTAAATTGCTTGTGGAGTCATAGAAAGTTCATTTGTTGCTTTATTATTGTCAGATGTATTGAGATACAGTGAACAGCTTTGTTTTGCGCACTTGCAAGGCACCATACATGAATAATCAGGTAGTGCAAAAGAGAAAATAAATAGATTGCAGGATGTATTGTTACAGGTATAGAGAAAATGCAGATTAAAAAAATGCAAGGACCACAATGAGGTAGATTGGAAGGAATTATTTCTTAGTATATTAGAGGACGTTCAAGAGTCTGATAACAGCAGGGAGGAAGCTTTTATTGAATTAGGTGCTACGTGCTTTCAAGGTTTTATATCTTCCGCCTGACAGGGGATGGAAAAGGAGAAAAGTGAGTGGTCCTTAGTTATGTTGACTGCTTTGCTGAGCCAGCATGAAATATAGATGGAGCTAATTTGATGGGTGGGTGCTGTTGGTTTGTATTGATGGGCTGGGCCATGTTCATAAATCTCTACAATTGCTTGTGGTCTTGGCAGGGCATCTGCTATAACAAGCTGTGATATATCCAGATAAGATCCTTTCAATGGTGCATTGATAGAAATTGGTAAGAGTCATTGGTGACATGATGAATTTCCTTAGCCTTCTTTGGACTCAATGGCAGCTCGTTTGCAGGTGTTGAGGGCGGTATGAAGAGCAGACTGATGGCAAAGGTAATTTTAGAAAATACTAGACTAAGTGGGACTCGTTGGGTCCCAGCATCACACGGGAGGGCTGGTCCCCCAACACATTATTCCACCTCTCCACCAATTCCAATATTGGTGGCCAGTGGTGTGGTGGGGGGGGGAGCTTTCTGGAGTGCTAGTATGGATGTTGTGGGCTGACGGGACTGGTTTCCAGAGGGCTAATATGGACATTGTGGGCCAAATGGATTATTAGGCTGGCGGCTCAGTCACTCAAGCCTGTTGTGCTGGCAGCTCACTCACGGCTGGTGGGCTGGCAGTTGACACGGCAATTCCTTGAAATTCCATTTCATGCAGGGTGCAAGGCCACCAAATTCAAGTGCAGTTTCTTACCACTTCAAGCAGGGTGCAAGACCACCAAATTCAAGTGCAGTTTCATACCACTTCAAGCAGGGTGCAAGGCCACCAAATTCAAGTGCAGTTTCATACCATTTCAAGCAGGGTGCAAGGCCACTAAAGACAGTGAGTCGTGATCTCTCCCTCCTCCATCTTGCAGAGACTGAGCCACGCCCACACTTCTGGGTTTTATAGTCTCTCCCTCCTCCCACCAGAAGGGGCATGGCCTTCATGGCGTGATTGACAGGAGAGAGAATCTCACCATTTTTTAAACACTAATAACGCTTTTATTTTTCATCGATGGGAAAAATCCACGGCACCTGATGAGCAGAGGGGGACTCTGAGTAAAATGGCCAAGAATCACAGCTGTGCGTGGTAGCGTTTTTTCTAAAATCAATATAAACACAAACAGGAAGTGGTCAAGATTAGACTTTTAATTATATAGAAGGAAAGGCAACTTTAATTAGGCAAGGCAACTTTAATTAGGCAACACAGCTTTAGCATTTCCAAACCAAAGGCAACACAGCTTTAGCATTTCCAAACCAAAGGCAACACAGCTTTAGCATTTCCAAACCAAAGGCAACACAGCTTTAGCATTTCCAAACCAAAGGAAACACAGCTTTAGCATTTCCAAACCAAAGGCAACACAGCTTTAGCATTTCCAAACCAAAGGCAACACAGCTTTAGCTTTTCCAAACTATATTTTCAAACCACATTAAGGGCACTGACAGGTCAGTAAAACCACTCACAGTTTAGTAGACATGTGTTCAATGTTATTCACAGCTCAGACTGAGAGACGTGACCCTCTCGCTCCCCCATCTTCCAGAGACTGACTGAGGCACTCAACACTTCCGGGTTTTATAATCCCTCCGGAAGGGGCATGGCCTTCAGGAGAGAGAATCTCAACATTTTTTAAACACTAATTACTCTTTTATTTTTAATCGATGAATAAATCCTCTTGTCCTGCGCAGCGGAGGGGGACTCTGAGTAAGATGGCCAAAAATCACAGCCGTAAGTGGCAGTGTTTTGTCTAAAATCAATATACAGAACAACAGGAAGTAATCAAGATCAGTTTTGTAGTAATATAGATAGCTGGGAAAAAAGTAATTGAATGCCAGAGACAAAGAAAAATGTGAAAACACAGGTAGTTTAAAAACTTCTAGAAGAAAAGTAAATAAAAATATATTTTAAATTTGTTTAAAAAAATTAAGTTAATTAAAACACAAAAGTACTAAAAAGTAAATGAAACACTGAAGAGCTAATTTGATTAATTGTTCAAAACAATTTCTTCACATTTTTTCTTGTTTTGCCATCATTTGAAGAACAACTGCTTTTCTGTGTCATAGGTCCCTATTAACTTCCTTTTCTCCTTTTCCCTTCTCATCTCCACCTCCATCTCCTTCTCCCAACTATTCTGTCCCTTCCATCTCCTCCTCTCTCCCCTTCTTCTTCTTCTATGCAATGTTCCCCTCCTTAGCAATAATTCACAAATAAAAACTTCCTTCTTTTGTTAAGTTCTGTTGACTATAATAATTAAAAAAAAGTAATCAAATTGGGAAGCCATTGCTTAGGTTGGTAGAAAACATTTAGTCGAAATGTGTAAAGGAAGGACCGGAATTTGACAGAATTTGTAAATTATCAGCACATATGGGTTTGATGCATTTCGTAATTTTGTTTTTGCAACATTGACGCAATACAATTGCTAATTTTATTAAATGTTTTCATTTTTAGAATTTTCCTTCTTTGATCCACAAGACTCAGCATGCAAACGAATCCTACGCGATCTTAATACAACTATTCCAGAATTGTTTGCTATCTTGCGTCAGTGGGTTCCACAAGTGCAGCAACAAATTGATGTGATTGGGAAAGAGGTAATCCACAAGTTGCCTTTTCATCATTACTATGCATGGCTTTTAATCACGGTGTTCCTTGTGTATTACGTGCAAAGCACTTGAAACTCTCAGGTCATACCACAAATTATTTGATATATGCAATTAACACTGAGTGAAGGGCTTTGTATAAGGAACTCGATCATAACAGCAGCAGAAAGAAGCCTGTATCCTGGCTTATTCAAAGAGAATTAATTATTTGTGAGTGTCAATTCCATCCATCCAGGGTTGCACATTGTACAAGGTTGAAGATCCTTTTGCGATAATCTTGAAATGACTGTCTCAACCCTGAGGCGAAGATTCCCTTTCACTGTTTTGTAATGTGAGAGCTTTAGTAATTAGAATGCATGGCAAGATGCTAAAGGCAGCTGATACACGACTTGTCTTTCAGCCTGCAGTTTACTTTTAAACATGTGATGGATGCTGTACAAAATCATCATCGTTGAAAACATCAACAGGCATGGTGCCTTACAATGCTATGTACGACAGTGATCACAACTTCTACTGAAGTGTGGATGGCCGTGGCTCGCTAGGAACTCATTCAAGAGAGTTTATTGTCATGTGTCCCTGATAGGACAATGAAATTCTTGCATTGCTTCAGCACAACAGAACATAGTAGGCATTGACTACATCATCTGCCCTTTGACAGTTCTTGAGGGAGGTGAATTCACTTTTGCCTTGAGTAAATAGCATCAAGTAGCTTGGGCAAAGAATTCACTTAGATTGTTGGCTTCCTAGAGGCCTAGAGAAAAACAGACTGCACATGCGGAACTCCAGTTTCAGGATTTCTTCAGCCCAGGAAAGCTTCCACTTTCTGAATATTCATATTTTGTGCTCAGTAGCAAAATATATTTGTGGTCAGCAACTGAGAAATTACATGACTCAATCATACTGTGACTGTCTAATAAGCACACCACATTTCAGCATGACATTGAAACCCTTGTCCCATAAGAGAGGGAAGAGTTTCGTGAGTGTGTTGTAATGGCAATGTGAAACGAGCTTGCCATGGCTGAATAGTTAAAGTCTGTGAAATGTGTAAGTTCTGACTGTTGGGAGGAGTAACATGTGCAAGTGTTGTTGTATCGTTGGCGGTGGATGACCTAAAGCTAACCAGATGGATGAGGCTTTTAATCTTTTAATTCAGCACTGGAACCTTGGAGCATTCACTTCCTCAGTTGTCAAGTCCCCTTTCTGGTTCATTTTGCTCCAGGTTTTGCAACATCTCGCTCCTGAAATCCAAATCCACATTCAGGGTGCTGAGGTCTATGGGTGGCCTGCTCCCAGAAACAGGAAACAATTACATTTAGCTGCCATTTCTAGATTTAGCTGCACTTACTCGGTGCAGAATATATTGAAATAATAGTAATAGCCACTAAAGAATCACTTGGGGGGTTTTTTCTGTAAGAGCTTCTAACATTTCCTGTATCCAGGCAAACTGCTCTGTGTGTGCAGTCTCAGCAAAAGATCACATTCCAAATTTTAGTCAGTGTATAAGCCTCGGGTATAATAAATATTAGTAGGATGAGGTTTTGTTTGTAATGTCTGATTACTGATGAGGATTATGTGATGGAATGCACAATATCTTAGTTAAAGGAGACACAAGGAACTGCAGATGCTGGTTTACAAAAAAGATACAAAGTGCTGGAATTATTCCAGCACTTGATGTCTTTCTTCTTAGTCCACTGGTGATCTTGAGCTTCTTGCTGCATGCCATTCGAACTCTCATTCCCATTCCTTTTCCAACCTGTCGATGTCTGTGGCCCCCTCCATTGCTAATAGAGGCCAAATATAAACAAGAAAAAACAACATATCATCTTCCATCCAGACATTTTGCAACCCTCTGGAATGAAAAGCGGATTATTTCAACTTCAGCTAACCTGTTCTTTATTTGTTTCTCATTGACGTATTTATGTCCCATTTTTAAAATGTCCTGAAAATGGTCAGTATTCATGCTCCTTATCAACAGACCAGTATTAACCTGCCTCCATGTAGACTATAATTTTACACATCACTCCTCCCCAAAGATCTGCTTTGAAAACTTAATTCTCCCCCAGTTCTGAGGAAGGGTCACTAACCCGAAACATTGACTAGTTTCCAGCATTTCTGTTTTATTTCAGAATCCACCATCTGCAGTTTTATTTGTTTCCCTCTTTAGTTAATTGTTGTGAGTAATTACGTATGAAATAAAGGGAATAAAAGAATCATCTACCATCTTCTTTCTGATATATTACTTAAGATTCTGAGTCGAGGATGCCATGTGAATGACAGAGATGGCTTGACAGATATGACACTCCTACATTACACCTGCAAAGCCGGAGCTCAAGGAATTGGTGAGTTGTAAATCAAATATTTTTAGTTTATTAATATTCTTCTTTGCACACTCAATTACTTCAGTGCATCTCATAACATAAGGAATTTTCTAATAGATGATTTCCCATTTAAGTAAAAGCGAATAACTTGAGTGATCAATATTTCTGTCAGGAAATATAGAAGAAACTAGACTAAGTGGGACCCGTTGGGTCCCAGCATCACACGGGAGGGCTGGTCCCCCAACACAATATTCCACCTCTCCACCAATTCCAATATTGGTGGCCAGTGGCGGGGAGGGGGGGGGGAGGTGAACAGATTATTGGGCTGGCGGCTCAGTCACTCAAGCCTATTGTGCTGGCAGCTCACTCACTCACGGCTGGTAGGCTGGCAGTTGACTCACGGCTATTCCTTGAAATTCCATTTCAAGTAGGGTGCAAGACCACCAAATTCAAGTGCTGTTTCTTACCACTTCAAGCAGGGTGCAAGGCCACCAAATTCAACTGCAGTTTCATACCATTTCAAGGAGGGTGCAAGGCCACGAAAGACAGCGAGTCGTGACCTCTCCCTCCTCCATCGTGCAGAGACTGAGCCACGCCCACACTTCTGGGTTTATAGTCCCTCCCCCCCTCTCACCAGAAGGGGTGTGGCCTTCATGGCATGATTGACAGGAGAGAGAATCTCAACATTTTTAAAACACTAATAACTCTTATTTTTCATCAATGGTAAAAATCCTCAGCACCTGATGAACGGAGGAGGACTCTGAGTAAGATGGCCAAAATCACAGCCGTATGTGGTAGCGTTTTTTCTAAAATCAATATAAAGCGCAAACAGGAAGTGGTCAAGATTAGACTTTTAATTATATAGAAGGAAAGGCAACTTTAATTAGGCACAAGCAACTTTAATTAGGCAAGGCAACTTCAATTAGGCAAGGCAACTTTAATTAGGCAAGGCAACTATAATTAGGCAACACAGCTTTAGCATTTCCAAACCAAAGGCAACACAACTTTAGCATTTCCAAACCAAAGGCAACACAGCTTTAGCATTTCCAAACCAAAGGCAATACAGCTTTAGTATTTCCAAACCAAAGGCAACACAGCTTAAGCATTTCCAAACCAAAGGCAACACAGCTTTAGCTTTTCCAAACTATATTTTCAAACCACATTAAGGGCACTGACAGGTCAGTAAAACAACTCACAGTTTAGTAGACATGTGTTCAGTGTTATTCACAGCTCAGACTGAGAGATGTGACCCCCTCGCTCCCCCATCCTGCAGAGACTGACTGAGGCACTCAACACTTCTGGGTTCCATAGTCCCTCTGGAAGGGGCGTGGACTTCAGGAGAGAGAATCTCAACATTTTTTAAACACTAATAACTCTTTTATTTTTAATCGATGGGAAAAATCCTCTTGTCCTGCGCAGCGGAGGGGGACTCAAAGATGGCCAAAAATCACAGCTGTAAGTGGCAGCGATTTTTCTAAAATCAATATACAGAACAAGAGGAAGTGGTCAAGATCTGACGTTTAGTAATATAGATAGTAGGAAATGTGCTTTTACTTAAATGCATTAACAATCTTTTGATTTCCTAATAAACCCTATGGATTTGGTGGACTCAACCCCATCCCGCAGAAGCACAACACTTGGCTGCCTACAAAATGTTGCCCTCTCTTCAGCTTGAGAAAACAAAATTTAGCATTTACCTCGGATTTGGCTGCACATAAAACTTCCCCCCGCATCTTGGCTTCATGATGACTTGTAAGCTATGATCTTAATTTGTGGTGTCAATTACGTTTGTGTTATTGTCCTGACATCTTTTCAACCTTGCTGCTAAGCTGCACCTTGCTTTCAGCAGTCTTCTCATAGGAGTGGAGTTAATCTGCCACATTTAAAAAATCTTGGAAACTCTATTTGAATGACGGTACCTTTATAAAGTGACATTAATATCTTATTAATGTTTTAATATCTGTTAAGTTCCTGGAGTGATCTCAGCTTGAACACTGGGAATGTTGGCTCAAAAATGGTCTGAATTGAGGCTTGGAACATGGGCTAACTGCACGGCCAGAGTTGAGAACCAAGAATGTAAACTAGACACTGGGGCTGGTAACATGTCATTTAAAGTTGGGGGTTGGGAATGTGGGTCAGTTGTGTGGCCAGAATCAGGGCAAAGAACCTGATCCAGTTTTGCGGCCTGAACCAGAAATGTGGTAGGATCAGGGGGCCAACAACATTAGCCAGGTGTGCAGTCTGGTCAACTGGATGGGTGCCAGGGTTTGTGAATGAGGCATGGTGTGTGGCTGGCGCTGGGTGTGTAGACGAAATTGAAGGGGTTCTGTGTCTGAGTCTATTTGTGAGTATGTGTGCATGTGAGAGTGAGTGCATACTGGTACGCCCACTAATTTGTAAGCATTAAATCCCATGCAGCAGATCACCATCTCCAATCATTTTGGTCTCCTTTACCATTGGAATAAGATCTCACCCTGTAAAGTCTGTGTTGTATTGGTGTGTAAGCGCCATCCCAGTTAGAAACTATGCATAGGCAATGTCCATTCAACATTGGGACTTGTCATATGTCCTGAAACAGAACAATGAAATTCTTACTTGCAGCAGCGCAACAAGTCAAGTCGAGTCAAGTTTATTCGTCACATACACATACGAGATGTGCAGTGAAATGAAAAGTGGCAATGCTCGCGAATTGTGCAAAAAACAAACAAACAAACTGCAAACAGAATGGAACAGAATCACATATTCACATATTACATATTTGTGGGAGGAAGTGAAGAAAAAGGAAAAAAACAGCAATTTAAAAAAAGACACCACACAACAGTAAAATGGAACTGTAAAGTTAGTCCCTGGAGAGATAGGAGTTAACATTCCTAATGGCCTCTGGGAAGAAACTCCTTCTCATCCTCTCCATTCTCACAGCATGGCAACGGAGGCATTTGCCTGACCGTAGCTGCTGGAACAGTCCGTTGCTGGGGTGGAAGGGGTGTCCCATGATCTTGTTGGCTCTGGAGTTGCACCTTCTGATGTATAGTTCCTGCAGGGGGGCAAGTGTAATTCCCATAGTGCGTTCGGCCGGACGCACTACTCTCTGCAGAGCCTTCTTATCCTGGGCAGAGCAGTTCCCAAACCAAATCGTGATATTTCCGGACAAGATGCTTTCCACAGCCGCTGAGTAGAAGCACTGGAGGATCCTCAGAGACACTCTGAATTTCTTCAATTGCCTGGGGTGGTAAAGGTGCTGCCTTGCCTTACTCACGAGTGCTGCAGCGTGTGATGTCCATGTCATATCCTCAGAGATGTGGACTCCCAGGTATTTAAAACAGCTCACCCTATCCACAGTATCCCTATTTATCTTCAGTGGTGTATACGTCCTCGGACGGGCAGCCAGCGCCCAGGGATCTTTGGGGTCCGCGCCGGTGAGGACGTCTTCGGGCAGCCGACCCAGGTGGGCCCACTCTATCAGGAGGCTAGACCTTGAACAGCGGCCGGCGGGGTAATGGGTGGGCTCACTCCCCGCTCCCGTGGCCGTCGGGCGGGCGTCGGTGATGCTTGGGACGGGGGGCTGCTACACTCGCAGCTCCTGCAGCAGCCAGTGGGGGAGCGGCGGCTGGTGGGGGAGCGACGGCTGACGGGGGAGTGACGGCAGCCATGGCCTGTCAGCTCCGATGGGCAGCAGCTGATGGGGGAGTGGCGGCAGCCGCGGCCTCTCAACCTCGGTGGTCGGCTCCGGGCAGGTCTTGCGGGAGAGATTGGTGGGCGTCACTCAAGGCCCAGACCGCACCCATTGGCCATCGCACCCCTCGGCATGGCCCACAGCCGGAGCGTCGACTGCGCCCACGGGCCCCACGGCCGGGGTGCCTCCGGCCCACAGCAGGAGCTGCCCTTGACCCTGCTTGCGCACCTTCTTGTAGAAGGTTAGCGCGTTCTATTCCTTCCTCCGGTTCTGGGGGTAGTCCTGTGGCATCAGCTGATAGACAGACCACTTACGGTCAAACCCTCGTCAGTGGTTACAAGGGCTGTCACGTGACGTCATGGGTTTAGGGGAGTGTCCTGCTACATAAGCATATCTCACCTTGAGATTAGCCGAGTTGACGGGTAGCTGAGCTCGAGACAACACCCACGCTCAGCTGCAGCAGCAATGACATAATTATGATTGAGGACCAAACTGTATTTCAAACCTATTATCTCACTGAATAAAGCAACTGTTTATTCACAATGTTTGGTGCCGCTACAAGGTCCCACATAGGAGATTAGTTGGCAAAATTAGGGCAAATTGTACTGGGGGTAGAGTACTGACATGGATAGAAAATTGGTTAGCAGCCAAAGAGTAATGATTGACGGGACCCTTTCAGAATGACAGGCAGTGACTAGTGGGGCACCGCAAGGCTCGGTGCTGGGACCGCAGCTATTTACAATATACATAAATGATTTAGATGAAGCGATTCAAAGTAACATTTGCAAATTTGCAGATGACACAAAGCTTGGTGACAGTGTGAACTGTGAGGAGGATGCTATGAGAATGCAGGGTGACTTGGACAGGTTGGGTGAGTGGGCAGATGCATGGCAGATGCAGTTTAATGTGGATAAATGTGAGGTTATCCACTTTGGTAGCATAAACAGGAAGGCAGATTACTATCTAAATATTGTCAAGTTGGGAAAAGGAGAAGTACAACGGGATCTGGGGGTCCTTGTTCACCAGTCAATGAAAGTAAGCATGCAGGTACAGCAGGCAGTGAAGAAAGCGAATGGCATGTTGGCCTTTATAACAAGAGGAGTTGAGTATAGGAACAAAGAGGCCATTCTGCAGTTGTATAGATACTTTCAAGAGAGAGCTAGATAGGGCTCTGAAAGATAGCGGTCAGGATATGGAGAGAAGGCAGGAACGGGATACTGATTAGGGATGATCAGCCATGATCACATTGAATGGTGGTGCTGGCTCAAAGGGCTGAATGGCCTACTCCTGCAACTATTGTCTACCTCAACGGCCTTAGATGGTTGATCCATAGAGTCTGGTGACTCTAGTTTTTGATCTGTCCCCTCCATTTGTCTCTGGCATCATGGCCTGCTGGGGGTCGAGACTGAGTATGTGGAGAGCACTGCCTCCACGGAGAGCGCTGTGAACCTGCACATAAAAACGACCTCTGGTTCTGTCTTAGTTGTGTAGGCCTGGTGCTCCAACCAGTGTAGCGGTTTCTGCCGCTAGCTTGGTAGGGATGATGTGCATGCCGGTCTTACCCACAGAGGGTGTCTTTACCACACCCACGGCAACCTTGTATTCCTCTTGCAAGTCTTTTACTTGCTTGCTCAAATCTTCTCCGAAAAGATCCTTTGCAGAATGCACGTTACTTGCCCTACACAAATGAGCATATTTTGGGTTCATCTCAGGCCTTATACAATCCTTGTGAATGCAATTGAGCTCAAACTATGCATTACACAGAAATACTAAGGCGTCTTGCTGCAATTCAGACAGTTGATTTCCATCCACCGACCATGCAAACGCCGTAATCCCTCATGAGAAATCTCTGAACTCGCTGGAGTTTTAAGTCTTTTGACTTTTTTTTGCCATTCAGATTGTCCCAAATGGTGTAATTAACCTTCGGAACATCAAGTGTCTGGTAGTTATCAGGACTAGCATACTTTTCAGCAGTGTCCTGCATGTTCTTCTCATTCAACTGGTGGGAAGCCAAGTAAACAATGCTACTCGTCAGTTCTTCCTCTAACGGTTCTCCGATTCGGTGGGCGGCGCGACTTTCGTCAGCAGCGGCCTCTGCAGTCCGTCTGCGTTTTTATTATTTTATGTCTTATGTTTTTATGTAGTTTTTGTTATTTTTGTTGGGGTATGTGGGGGGGGGGGGGGGTGGGGGTAACTTTTAAATCTCTCCCTGCACGGGAGACCCAACCTTTTCTTTGTCGGGTCTCCGTTGTCGTTGGGGCTGCAACGAGGAGCGGCCTCCAACAGGAAGACCGGGGGCTGTGGTGCCGACTACTCACCGTCGCGGAGCTGGCCGAGTCCAGAGCAGGTGGAGCTGTGGTGGACGCTGCTGCGACCCGACCCCCGGAGATTCGGAGGCTGCAACTGCGGGTTTGGCGGGCGGCGGCACCGGGAGCCCGCGGGTCCCTGGAGGGAGACCGCTTTTCAGGGCTTCCGCAACGGCGACTTCTCCCGCCCGAGTTGCGGGGTTGAAGAGCACCTGAGCGGGGCCTTACAGCACCGCCCCGCGCGGCTTGGAATGGCTGCGGGACTGCGAGCGCGCGCCGGGGGCTCTAACACCAAGACCCGGTGTGCGGCCTTGCATCACCCGGCGTGGCTTTAACGGCCGCGGGACAATTCGCCATCGCCCGCCGGGGGCTTTGACTTTGACTTTGACTCTGACATCGGGGGGGAGAGTGCAGTGGAGAGATAAGTTTTTTTGGCCTTCCTTCACAGCAATGTGATGGATGTTTATGTAAATTATGTTGTGTCTTGGGTCTATTTGTTTGTAATGTATGGCTGCAGAAACGACATTTTGTTTGGACCTCAAGGGGTCCAAATGACAATAAATTGAATTGTATTGTATTGTATTGTATCCCCGAGGGGATGGCAAATTTTGTCACGAGTGCTGACAGCTTTTTTGTCGTGAGTTAAAGCATCCGCTTGAGGGAATTCTAGTTCATTGTCGACTTCCCCGCAGTCAGTGTCTACCGCGTAATAATCCTCAAATCTCCCCGCCTCTGAGCGAGAGATATCATAATCCAGCCCTTAACCAGGTATTGCCGCCGCAGACATCTGACTGGAACTACTTGTATCGGTCGCATGTGTGCGGTGCACATTTCATTTGACCAGCCTCTCAATCAGGTTTTTCAGTTTTGAGAGCCGACAGGTGACATCCTCAATGGATGTTGAGGCAGTACCTTCCTGCCGAGTATTGTCCTTTTGGACATTTTTTGCCGTTTTGGCCTTGGTCTTCCCCGAATCTTTTGGAGCTTTTGCAGAAGTTGCTGTGCAGGTCGCGCCTGCTATCATCTCCGAGCTTGATAGAGACGGCCACCGACCTCTCCCATTGCCGTCATTTGCTGCTGAATTTTCAGCTGCCCGTTTCCCCTTGGTTTTAGGCTTCTCCACTCTTGGGACCCGAACCACCATCGAAATCAACAGCTCCTGTGAAACGTACTTTTCGACTTTAATAGTATATTACAGGGAAATCCCCGCCGTCCATTTCCCCATCGGGAATCTTGCGCCATGCGTCGATGTATTAATGCGCATGCGTGCTGGTGGGTTCTTCATGTAGTCTTGTGTTGAGACTTTGAAATAAAATTATGGATAATGCACAAGAGCAGATCATTTATATATTTCAGACAATTAAAGCTGTTAATTTCCTACCAGAATTTATGGTGTAAAGAAAGTTATTGATTATTGTCGGGTTGGACCGGAATCTGGTTGTACCCTCGCACGAGGTTCACCTTGGAGAACACCGATGCTCTGGCCAGATGAGTATTGTAGATTGATGGTGCATGTGAGCCAATCACACACAAGCCAGCACCACTAACTCCACTTCTCCATAACACTTATACTAACACCCCGTTCCCGGCACTTCAGTTCGAGCAGCCAGGATGCATTGATAACCTGTTGTTCTAAGTGCTGCTAAGTGCTCATTAAAGATGTGTTTAAATCACACAATGACTTTGACTCATGTTTACATGGTGTCAGAAGTGGGATTCGAACCCACGCCTCCAATTGGATCCACGAGGGATTTAACCTTTTATATCCTGAACTTTGATTCAGCCACCCTGCTTGGCAATCGTGCCTGTCAGGAGCTGGGGCTGATTCAGCCACCCTGCTTGGCAATCATGCCTGTCAGGAGCTGGGGCTGATTCAGCCACCCTGCTTGGCAATCGTGCCTGTCAGGAGCTGGGGCTGATTCAGCCACCCTGCTTGGCAATCGTGCCTGTCAGGAGCTGGGGCTGATTTCCTTTGACAAAACTGTCCACAAGCTGCAAATTTCATTTGACCCGCTGAGGAAATTCCCTGATCTTTTCGACAACAACCTAGGCAAGTTGCCTGTGGCCTACAAGATTATTACTGACCCCGATGTGACGCCCGTCATCTGAACCCCGCACCGATTGTCATTTGCCATGACTGACAGGGTTCACTCTATGCTGAAGGACATGGCCTCCATAGGCGTAATTGAAGCAGTCAGCGACCCCATTGCCTGGGTCTCGACCATGATTGCCACATTCATGAAGGGAAAGAACGAAATCCGTCTGTGCATCAACCCAAAAGACTTGAACACTGCCATTAAGCGCTCACACCATCCCATGAAGACTGTCGAGGATGTTGCGGCAAAGGTCGGAATGGCCACCCTCTTTTCTGACCTCGATGCAAAGAACTCTTTTTGGCAGATCCCGCTGGACAAGAAGTCATCAAGCCTCACTACATTTGCCACCCCATTCGGCAGATGTAAGTTTCGGAGAATGCCATTCGGAATCAACTCCGCCAGTGAAGTCTTCCAGAGAACTATGGAGCAATTATTCGAGGGCCTACCTTGTGCTATCATTGTTGACGATATCCTCGTATATGGCAAAGACGTAGCAGAACACGATCACAATCTCAGGCTCATCTTGGAGCGTGCCCGCAAGATCAACCTCAAGTTCATTCCTGACAAGTGTAAGTTCCGGGTTACAGCGGTTTCCTACGTCGGCCACATCTTTACTCCTGATGGCCTTAAACCCGATCCAAAGAAAGCTGCTGCCATCACAGAGATGCCTGCCCACTCAGACGTGAAAGGCCTGCAACGTTTTCTGGGCATGGTAAACTATCTCGAAAAGTTCATACCAAACCTCAGCGAATTATGCTCCACACTGCGGCAGCTGACCAAAAAGGACTCTGCATGGTCATGGTTCCTGCAACATCAGGCCGCCTTTGATGTTTTAAAATCCAAACTGACCAGTTCACCTACCCTGATTTTTTTCGACTTGAAACGTCCGGTGACGATCACCTGCGATGCCTCGAAATTTGGGCTCGGAGCAGCCTGCTTGCAACCATCTGCTGATGGCACCCTACTACCTGTCACTTATGCCTCTCGCTCCATGACTGACATGGAGCAGCACTACGCGCAAATCGAAAAGGAACTGCTGGCTGTCGTTTTTGCCTGCACCAAATTCCGTGATTTTGTCCTTGGCAACACATTCACGGTCGAGACGGACCACAGATTCAGATTCAGACCTCGTCCCCAGTAAGCAACTGCGTACCCTGGCCGCGCACACTGCCGCTGACGATACGCTTCAAACGCTCTCCTCCATCATCAAAACAGGCTGGCCTGACAAACGATCCGACACGCCCACAGAGGTACAGCCGTATTTCCTGGTACATGATGAACTGGTGGTACAGGATGGTGTTGTGGTTAAGGGTCACAAGGTGGTGATACCCTTGTCGCTACGAGATGAATACTTCAAAGAAGCACACAGCGGTCATCCAGGGGCCGACTCCACACTGGCACGCGCTCGTGGTCTGTTCTACTGGCCGGGGATGGCCGATTACATTCGGGACCGCATAGCCTCCTGCCCCACTTGCAACAACCTTGCGCCTCATCAGCAGCGGCAGCCCCTTCTGCAACAACCACCACCAACACTGCCCTGGACGTCGCTGGCGGCAGACATTTTCGAATGGTGTGGAAAGCACTACCTCGTTCTGGTCGATTCCTTTTCTAACTGGTTTGAACTTGACGAACTGACCTCCCTCACGTCTGAGATGGTCATCAAGAAGCCGATGAGACACTTCTCCGCCTATGGCGTTCCTGTTTGCCTGAGAACCGACAATGGTCGGCAGTTCACCAGCCACATGTTCCAGCAGAAAAGCAGCTGTGGCCAAAGTTGAGGGAGAATGTGCGAACTCCATGGGTGCGAATAGCGCTCCCGTTCACCGCGGTGAGGAGGGGGCCGCGTTTGCCCGCATGGATGTCATCGATGGAGGGAGGCAGCTCAGTCACCTCTGTCCCATTGTCCACGAGGAACCGACCCCCGGTGCGGCGATCCCAGGCGAAGACGCGATGAATATGGCCAGCCGTCGAAGGAATCACTGACGACCGGCCCCTGCGTTTCCCGGGAACGCACGGGGGGGGGGGGGGGGGGGGGGGGGGGCGACATTGCCTGGCTGCAGCTCCCCAGCGGCGGTAATAATAGCACCAACCCCCTCTGCTGACATCTGGTGGAATAGCAGGTGAAGTTGGCTGGGCTGCACTCTGCTGGCGTCGGATGGAACTGCCGCGGGTCGTGCTGGAGAGATGTGCCTGCGCTGGAATGCCTGATGGCGGCCGGATTTTGCCGCGGGGGTCATCCGGTAGCAGCGGAGACGCGGTTGATAGCGGCCCCGACCTGCTCCGTGCCTCCCAACGCTGCGTGAAGGTCGGCCAGCGCATCTAGGTCCCGCTGACGGGACATCCACAGCTGGTCGGCGCGCTCAGCCTGCGCCTGCATGTCAGCAAAGGAATCGGTGACGAACTGCAGGCGGATGTCAGGCGGGAGCTGCTGAAGGTAGGCATATTTAAATAAAAACAGGGCTCGTGGTCACCCATAAGGGCGAGCATGTCCTCCAGGAGGGCCGACGGCCGGCGGTCACCTAGGCCGTCCATTCGGAGAATCTGAGCTGCCCTCTCAGACTCGCTAAGGCCTAATCTCCTTATAAGCGGGTTCTTACGGCCCCTATATTTGTTCGTTAACGGGGTGGGGGGGGGGGGGGGCTAAGGTAAGTCGCCTGGTCAAGAGCACTGATCATGTAAAAGTACTTAGTTTCATCTACCATCACCCCTCGCAGAGCAAACTGTGCCTCTGCCTGCTGGAACCAGATATCAGGCTCTTCGGTCCACAAAGTCGGGAGCTTCAGCGCAATCGCGTTGTTTTCCATCACGATACGTGATGAACGTCGGGGACACCAGTTGTAGTGGCCTGGATGAGGTCAGGAAAAGGCCAGACGCCAGGCAGGTTCAGAAGTCATTTTTAATGAATCATGGGAAACACAAAGAACGCCCGCGAGCAGGACCCGTGAAACCCTGGGGGCAGACAATCGTCCCTGTCCCTCAAGAGCCGAGGGGGATGACCCAAGGAGTGGCCTAACCCCCAGGGACCGCCACAATATGAACTTATTTCATCTATTTATGTAACATGAATGAAAAGAATCTCATTGATGTGATATTAAGGCTTATCTTTCAACCAGCTGTTTATAAATCAGCTGTGGTTTTGAATAAGAACAGTACGTTCTCCCCATGTTTTAGTTGGCATTTATCTCTCAAACAAGATCACCTGGTCTTCTGTTTATTTGCTGGTTATTAATGCTGCTGTGTACAAATTGAGTGCACTGGTACACCCTTCAGGTGCAGTGGAACAGCATTGAAACAGCACTTCATTGACTGTTAAGTGCTTTGGGAGGTTCTTGGACAACAAAGATTGTCCAGAAAACTTTGTTAAGCATCTTTATTCTAGTTATTTTACTGGGTACAGTAACATAGTGATTATGTTCATAGAACCAGAGTACAAATCCTACCATGGCAACAAGGAAATTTATTTTCAAGTGTTTAAGTAAAACAGGAATGAAAATAAAACTCATCTTGGTAACAATAACTATACTACTGGGATTGTCATAAAAACCTAGCTGGTTCACTAATGGCTTTCAGGGAAAGATATTTATCAAATAAATGTAGCCATGACATTAGACTCACCAGTGTGGTTGACTTGTAGTTGCCTCCCCAGTTCAGGAGCAAGTAAGAATAGGCAATAAAAGTAATTTTCTCAATGGATATGTGGCATGTCCTGAGACAGTCAACGATTATTTAGTGTCCTGTTATAATCCTGTGTACATTAAAGAGACAAGTCCCATAATACCATACTTGATCCAGACATTTGAACCTCTTCATGCATCTTCATCTGAGCAAGAGACCACAAGGATATTTGTGGTCCACAGTGTGATAAAAACATATGGTTATGTAGGGGTTTTGTTTTTCCCTTTACTCCACAAAAGGATTCCCCTAGGTTCTAGACCTCGGAATTATGGTGGGATATGATAAAAGGTTGAATTGACCAGAGTGTGCCGATGAGAGAAAACAGAAACCAAGATGGACTCAAAGCAAGTCTAAAATTTACAGGCTTTATTAAACAATGAGAAATCGAATCTCACCAACACTACACAATGCGTGGCTAAACTTATGCTTTAAACTAAAACTATGGACGAAAACTATCGGGCACGTCGTAAAACTTACTTTAACACAAGTTACTTGCAAGCATACTCCCCCTTGACCTTTCTCCCCTCAACCTCCTATTTCGGGAAATTCACCAGGTCACCAGGATACTCACAGCGAAGTCGATGCAGGCCCACGAGCTGTCCAGCAGAGCAGGAAGAGCAGGAAGAGAGGGAGAGTTCTGGCTTGACTTCGGCTTTTATACCTGAGCTTCCTTTGAAACCCCCAGGTGGTCCTCTGGATAGAAGGGGTTCTTTTGATGTTTCCCAGTTTCGATCTGGCATGAACAATAGGCTTCCGATGATAAGGGGTTTGCTGATGTCATGATCCCTCAGCCTGATCGTTATCATCCCCGATGGTGATTGTGCTTGTGCTGGCCTGTTTACCACCGTCTGCTGAGGCTTGGTTCCTCCCTTTGTGTATCCAAGAGAATCTCGTTATCTCCGTCTCAGCCTTTCCTGTTCACACCGTTGTGTGATGTCCAAGTCCACAGGCCAGACGGGTTTGATTCTTGATGTGTATTGGGGGGGTTTTTTCCGTTGCAGCCAGCAAATTTGTCTTTTAAGATATCCATGTGCTTATTCAATTTCTTCCATAATTTTGGAGGATTTGCCCAAATAACTTACATGCCCCTACGACACGTCCAGGCTCGCACGGACCGTGTCGATTGACAAAGTTAGTGGGCAATCCTCCAGCCTCAAGAGCTGTAAACACTCCTGGTGAGAAGGTGAAATTATGTACCCCGAAAGCCCCCTTAATCGCTAAACTAGGCCCTCGAAGCACATTAACTTACACTATACACCTTTTACTTTACATCAATCCCACAAACCATACAGTACCCTCACGACCATTCCCTGAAAATGCAGGGATTACAACTTATGTACAAAAACTATTGCACTAGAGTACAGACATTTTACAGTGATGGGGTGTCGTTATGGTGACGTCGGGCGGCTCGATTTACCAGCTGTTGTAATTTGGCCATCCTCCTCCGCCTTTTAAATTTGCAATTAATGCATAGCAAATACACCACAATTATCATCTGGCAGATGATCAGAACATGGGACACGATGCGGACCCATGCTGGTACTATGATCCAGGACTCCAGGTCCCACCAACTTGGAGACTTGATCTCTTCGATCTCCCTGGCGATATCCAGAGTCTTTTGTTCCAGGGAGAAGAAGTGTTTGTGCGACAACTCGACCGCCACCAGCAACTCTTTTAATTTTTCATTCACTGGGGGAATATCATACCCAAAATGGGCAACATAGTCAAATAAGTCAGTTACATTTTCTCGTACCGAGAGGTGAACCGAAGAAGGTTCCGGGATGGGTAATATTCGCTGCTGTGCCACATGGACTTCTGCCCTGGGTTTAAAGCAGAAGCTGCTGTGCGGTATCGGGCACCACAGCTGTGATCCGTGCTGATACCGCTGGGCACTTGTGGTGACACAGTACGTCCCACTGCCTATATACGCCACCTGTGGAGGGACATGGTCTGCCGCCATCGCCTCCATGGTGCAGTTTATAGGCTGTGCCCCAACAGTCCTGAACCCACACTGAGGCCTAGCCTCAGCGCCCATGTGCTGGGGACACAGGATTACCTGTGCTCACCGGCTCCGACAACCCAAAAGGTCAATGCCTGTCACAGCTTGCTCCCTCACTATGACATAGGGTGGGACCTTCCCGTAGCGAATATGCACCCCCCCACAAACAACTCCCACGTTCTCCACTCGGTACAGAGGAGCTGGTCGTGCCGAGGTTCCCATTACCGGGATTCGTACGACCACTCCCATTATGGTGTGATTGGATTTTCCGCAATCCACCGGTACCGGGTAGGCCTCGGAGGCCACACGAAGCTGACAAGGACTCAAAGTGCTGTTATAAGGGTGTAGCGCTGCTAGGTGCTGGTTGCTTATCCAGGAGGGGACCCGACCTTGCCTCAGGTCTTCCAGGTTGCTCCTCCCCTCCCCCAACAACCACGCACCATACAGCCCACACACCTCATTCTGTGCAGCCTGATCGGACGCATTCCGGTCCTCTTTAATCAAAGCGTTTATCGTTTTTGCATGTGTATCCAATTGTGCTATGATTTCTTTTAGATGTAGTCATTGCCACCTCTTCGTGTAGTCCCGATCCTACCACCGCATTTTCCTCCCCCAGAACCTTTCTTAACTGGCCCTTCAACTGATTGATCTGCAAGGCCAGTTCTACGTTGTCCATGCTATTAATAATAGACGTCCCCGTGTTAAATGCTGTAAACCCGTCATTAACCACCCCTCGTCTTTGCCTAAGTGAAATCCCCTCCCCCGCGGTACACCTCTTCTATGTCGATGTCCCCAAAATCCAGGTTGTGGAATTTCTGGAACATGTCTTTTAACAGTGCCTGATATAATAATTCCGTCTCGCGGGGGCACCATGCGGGTACTCCTGTGTCCCCGTGACGCGCCACGCACATCCGGAGGCACATCGTTGCCATCATCCATACGGCGGGGCTACTTATCTGGAAAACAAAGCAAAACACCTCCTTGCCTCCACAGAGCTATCTGCCTAATAATGGCATTTGGGGTTTTGATATTGTCTGTCGTGGTCTACCTTTCCACAGCACATCCCTTCGATCCCGTACTGTCTGTCCCTGTACTCCCCTGTAGCTATACAAAACCTTATATCTAATTACCAAACACTACATCTACTTACACACAAACCAATGCTATATACAACGCCACCCGTCTCCGGGTGGCCAACTCATAACTGGTCCCCGTCACGCTGGGGCCACCCCTCTGGTGGGCCCTCCCGTGCAGGCCAGACCTCCTCCTGTCGAGGGGCCTGACTGCCCCTCACCTCCCTTTGCACTACGGGGTTTTGAGTTACCCCTACGTTCCCTGTGGAGACTGGGCTCCCTCCAGCCGCACTCCGTAGTGCCCTGTTTCGGCCACTCTCCTTCCCGGCCCTCCTGTGGCCGGCCCCAGCCCTAGGTTTAATTAGGGATGGGGACCACCTTACTGGGGGTTTAGGGACCCTGTCACTCCTACGTCTGACCGGGGGTTCCCACACCAGAGGTGATACCTCCATCTCCTCTGCTTCTGCTAGTTCTGCCTCTCTTAGGCAGTCTACGGTACCTGCCTGCGGAGGGCTGGAGTCAGCCTCCTTCTCCGCTGCTTCCAGTCCTCGCCCTGGAACACAGCCGGCTACTTCAGGCTGACTACCTGTGGACTCACCTGGCTCCCCTACGGTTTCCACATCAACCCGGGTCTGTTCCTGATCCTGTTCTCTGACATGTACCCCTTTCTTACTTTTCCCTGCCCTTGTGGGGTCAAACAATTTACACTGGTTGATGTGGAACCATTTGACTCTACGGGGAAGCTGAATGGCATACACCATGGGACTGGCTTTGTCCACTATGTTGTATGGGCCCGCATACAAGGGTTCAAACACCCCTACCCTAGCATATCTCCTGACCATTACCTGGTCTCCCACTGCCCACTCGCAATGCCTGCGAGGCTCCAGCAGTAGCTTGTTTCTTTGGTGCTGGGCCCCCATGTTTCTGGCTGCCTGCCAGTGAACCTGTCTAAGTTGTTCAAATAGCCTCTTGGCAAACTTGTCCCGGTTCACTTCCCTGAGCTGTCCCTCTGTTAGGGCTGGGACCATAATGTGCATTGGCGTTCTCATGACCCGACCCGTCATAAGCTCATGGGGAGAGTACCCCGTACTCCTGGACTGGCTGGCCCGAATCCCCATAAGGACCAGGGGTAAAACCTCCACCCACCGGTTGGGTGAGTCCCCTGTTTCCTTCCTTATCCTTTCCTTTATTGTCCGGTTCAACCGCTCTACCGGACCTGAGGACTGGGGGTGGTAGGCCACATGCCACTTGGCCTTGATGCCCAGTATTCTAAGGGTGGACTGCATGACCTGTCCCGTGAAATGGCTCCCCTGATCTGACTCCACGAACTGTGGGAGTCCCCACCTGGTGAACACCTCCCTAACCAGGATTTTTGCCGTACCCATAGCGGTGGCTGCTCTGCAAGGGAAGGCCTCTACCCATTTTGAGAACACATCCACAAGGACTAAGCAGTACTTGTAACCCCCTTGAGCGGTTGGAAGGGGTCCGATGTAGTCGATTTGAATCGACTGCCATGGCCCCTCCACCCTCCCGATGTGTCCCATGGAAACCTTCCTTTTCTGGGGGTCTGGGTTGTTTGCTGCGCAAACCAGACAGCTTGCACAAAAGTCGCGAACATCTTCCCTGAGCCCTGGCCACCATCCTGCCATCTCTACTCGCTGCCATGTGGTCTCTGGCCCAGGGTGACCTGCCCCTGGACCCTCATGGGCTAGTTTTAAAAATTCCCTTCTGTACAGGGAAGGCACTACCCACTTATCTCCCTTGAATAACATGCCTTCCTTCACTGACATGTCTTTACCCCCATACGGTCCCTCTGTTTTCTCCTGCCTGCAAATGGCTGCTGAGGCAGCCTTTAAAATAGGGTCTTGTGCCTGGACCGTGGTCAGGTCCGGAGCCAAAACCACTCCCGCACTCTCCTTTTCACGAGGCTGCTCCCTGGCTGCAGCTACCTGTCCTTCCTGATAGGGGTCCCATGCTTTCCCACTCCTGGCTCCTTCCCTGGCCAAGCCATCCGCCCTCTGATTTCCCTTTCCCCGTGGCTCCGTTTTGGAATGGGCCTTCACCTTATGGATATATCTATCCCCGCCCTTCCCTACGGCTGCTACAATCCTCTCTAATAGTGGTTTAGTGGTCAGGGGCTTCCCGTCTGATGAGGTGTACCCTCGGCGGGACCAGATGGCCAAATATTCCGTGCAGGAATTGCATGTGAACATGCTGTCTGAACATATGGTGTATGGAGTGGGGAAACGCTTGGGATGGGTCACCACGTACATTACCGCCGCCAGCTCTGCCTGCTGGGCGCTTAACGTATGTGGGAGTTTAAGAGCTAGGGCTATCTCTGCCTCGGGGTCCCAGATCCCACAGCCCGTGAGCCGTATGCCCTCGGACACGAAACTGGACCCGTCCACGTATATTTCCCTACCCGTGGGATGTAACCCTGCTCTAAGCCCAAAGTCCACCTCCCATACCCCTTCCACCGAGCAATGGTGTGGCTCCCCTGGGTACACCAAATTGGCTGCGAGCTTGGGCTCACATAGCCTCTCAACCCGTAAGGCCATTTGGGAAAGGAGAAGGGTCCAGCGAGTGATCCTCGCACTGCTAACGGTCCCATCCTTAATCCGACCGTCCAGCAGCATCTGGGTTGGGGTATGGTGGGTCAGGAGGGTTATGGGGGACATTCTTATGAAGACCTGTACCTTCTTCACTGCCCAGTATGTGGCTAGCAGGTGCCGCTCACAGTTTGAATAGGACCTTTCTACCTCTGTGAGGACTCTGGAGGAATACACCACTGGCCTTAACTTGCCGTGCCGTTCCTGGAGGAGCACTGCGCTCAGGCCATCGCTGCTTGCGGCTACCTCCAGGAAAAATTCCTCCCTGTAGTCAATGGCTCCCAGAGCTGGGGCCTTTTGCAGGTCCCGCTTCAAATGGACGAATGCCGACTCGCACTGCTCATCCCACTCCCACTCTACCCCTTTGCGTAGCAGCCGGTGCAGAGGTGTTGCGGTCGCGGCATAGTCCTCTATAAAGTCTCGGCAGTAGCCCGTGACTCCCAGAAATGATCTTACCCCCCCCACGTCCATTGGGACTGGGAGTTCCTGCACTGCCTGCCTTCTTGCTGTATCGATACCCCTTTCTCCGGCCCTAAGGGTCAGTCCCAAGAACTTTACCTCTTGTAACCCTATCTGTGCCTTCTTGGGGTTTATTTTTAAACCGCTCTTACAGAGCAGCTTCAGCAGTTCATTTACTAGGGGCCCATGTTCCTCACTGGTGTCTGTGAATAGCAAAATATCGTCCACATACTGGACGATCTTGTGGGGCTCACTAAATTCCTTTAAACATTCCGCCATACATTGGTGGAAAATGCTGGGGCTATTGTGGAACCCTTGGGGAAGACAGTTCCACGTGTACTGCTGCCCCTTGAATGTAAAAGCAAATTTGTACTGGTCTTCCTTCCTGACTGGGATAGACCAGAAACCGTTCGAGATGTCTAGCACCGTAAATACAGATGCAGACGCTGGAATTTCTGCTAATAGGTCTGCTACAGCTGCCACAGTTGGTGCGCAAGCCGGAATATTCTTATTCAGGACCCTATAATCTACCGTGGCCCTCCAGGAATTGTCTGGCTTCCGTACAGGCCAGAGCGGTGAGTTCACGTGGGTGGCTATGGGCCTCAAAACGCTTTGCTTAACCAGTGAACTCAAGGCGACTTCTAAGTCAGCCTCCGCTTCTCGGGGAAAACTATACTGTTTCTGCGGTCGGGACATGGGATCCCCGTCTATCCTGACCTCTGTTCCTGTGACCCTTCCACAGTCGTGCTTGTGAGTAGCGAATGCGGCCAAATTTCGCTTAACATGGCCTCGATACTCTGTCGGGGTCTGCCTCACTAGGACCTCTAGATCGTACCCCTCTCTGGGCTTCACGACACACAGAGCCCCTCTCTCTGATGCCCTCTCGATGACCATTAACTCCTTCTCTCTCTCAGCCCCTTCTCCTGCTATGCCCCACAAACAGTGGTTCCTCAGGTCCACCAGGACCTGGTGGGCCACTATAAAGTCGGCGCCTAGTATCCCCTTTCCCTCCTGCTCCCAACTCATCAGGACGCATTTCCACTGCGCCTGGAGTGCTCCTAATTGAATGGACAAGGGAACAGAGAAAAACCCCGTCTTCTCATTTCCCGTAAAACCGACAAGACTATAGGGTACCCCACTAGATAGAGGGGATGTACGGGGATTGTCCATGTGGACAATAGTACTGGAAGCACCTGTGTCCAGCAGGTAACTCCCGACCACATCCTGGACCTCCATCTTGACCCAGGGTCTCCCACATGGGCCATACTCTAATGGGCATAGGAATGTGGGCTGTTTCTCTGGCAGTCATAAAGGTGCCGGGGGTGCGGATATGGGCGTGCCCTGGCCTGTTGCCATGGCTACCTGTCCGGATCCTCCCGCCTTTGACTGCAAATAGGTAATTAGATCTCTTACATCTATTGTTACCTCCGGGGCTGGGTTGGCCGTTACCGGGGTCCTATCCCCCACTGCTCTACTTGGGTTTCTGCACTCCCTCTTGTAATGCCCGGGCTTCCCACACCCATAGCACACCAGCCTCATCTCGGAAGAGGTCTGGCTGCCTTCCTGTTTCCACTGCCTCCTTTTGGGGGGTGCCGGTACTATTTCGTGCACCTTGCCCTTGAAGGGCTTCTCCTCACTTCTCTCTCCATTGCGGTACGCAAGGGTGAGCTTCCTGATCACCTCCGCCTCGTTAAGGTTTGGGTCAGCTGGGTCGAACCAGTGCTCGGCCCTTGCCCTAACTCGCGGGAGGCAATTCGCCACCAGAGTCTTCAGCCAGTGAGCTGTTCTCCCATCTAAATTCTGCCTATCTAAAGGCATCCCACACGCTCCCTCATACACTGCCCACAGCCTGTCTGCGAACATGTCCGGGGACTCAGCTACCTGCTGCTCCGTCTCCCCCACCCTGGTGAAAGGACTACCCTGATTCAACCCCATGGCCTCCAGAACCGCTGTCTGTGCCGCTACCCATGTTTCAGGTCTTCCCCCTTCCCTGGAGGTCACTGCCTTGCATAGGTATGAATCTAGGGTCATCAGTAGCAGCTTTACCCGTTCTACCTCATCGCAATCGTTTATTTCGGCTGCCTGCTGCACCTCCATAAAATGCAATGACGGGTCTCCTGCCCTGGTTAACTTGGGAACCTGAGCCACCATCCCCCTCAGCACATGTGCCCCATGGGGAATGATGATATCACTCTCTATGGGCCCCCTATCTGCCTGCCCTACCGGGGGACCATATTTCCTTTGCCGTGCCGGGCACATCTGCCCTACTCTGGGCTGTTGCCCCTTTACCCCTGGCTCTCCCACCATGATCGGTAACCCCACCACCTCGTGGTGTGCTACACATGGCGCGGAAGCCGCTAACTGTGGGTGCTCTCCCGCCCCTCCTTGGGCCTGTCCCTCCCCGGACAACCCGAACCCCACCTGCCGACCCGGACCTATCCCCGGCGCCTCAGGAGGCGGTCTATTCCCCTTTGCCACCGGGGAATCATCTGCTGAGGGAAGCCCTCTGCCCCCGGGGGACCCCCCTGGTCCTACCAGGTGAACCCGTCCCCTAGTCTTGGACAGAGTCTCCTCCAGCTGCGCTATCCTCGCCTGGCAAGGCCCGTGATCACTATTGCCTAGCTCGCTACGGGCCACCCTGTATGCTGCTTGTATATCCTGGAACTTTCCCTCCAGCTCCCTGCACTTCTGTGTACTCTGAGCCAGGAGTTCCTGGGCGTTCCTTTCCCTCTCCTTTGCCTCTACCACCTGGCATTGGAGGAATTCCTGGGCATTTCTGTGGGACTCCCTCGCCTGCAAGATACACTGCCTGGCTTTACTGCATTCCTCAGATAGCCCTTCCCCTTCTCTAGCGCTTTCTTCAGCGCTGGCCCTAGCTTCTCTCTGTTGCTCTTCCAGTCTATCTATCTGTCTCTGCATATTGGCTACCTGCTGTGATAGGCACGCTAGCCAAACTGCCTTTTCCTGCCCTTTATTATACAGTTTGCTTTCCGTCCATTGAGCTGCAGCTTCTGCGGGCTGCTCAGCTCTCAACAGTGCTATCACCCATTGTTTGGTGAGATTGATCTTTTTAAACAGATAAGAGGAGATTCTCTCCTCCATCTTGCTACGTTCTCTCACCCCCTCTGACAAATCACATATCCCAAACCACCGAGGTCCTGCCATGGTCGCCATTCTGTAGGGGTTTTGTTTTTCCCTTTACTCCACAAAAGGATTCCCCTAGGTTCTAGACCTCGGAATTATGGTGGGATATGATAAAAGGTTGAATTGACCAGAGTGTGCCGATGAGAGAAAACAGAAACCAAGATGGACTCAAAGCAAGTCTAAAATTTACAGGCTTTATTAAACAATGAGAAATCGAATCTCACCAACACTACACAATGCGTGGCTAAACTTATGCTTTAAACTAAAACTATGGACGAAAACTATCGGGCACGTCGTAAAACTTACTTTAACACAAGTTACTTGCAAGCATACTCCCCCTTGACCTTTCTCCCCTCAACCTCCTATTTCGGGAAATTCACCAGGTCACCAGGATACTCACAGCGAAGTCGATGCAGGCCCACGAGCTGTCCAGCAGAGCAGGAAGAGCAGGAAGAGAGGGAGAGTTCTGGCTTGACTTCGGCTTTTATACCTGAGCTTCCTTTGAAACCCCCAGGTGGTCCTCTGGATAGAAGGGGTTCTTTTGATGTTTCCCAGTTTCGATCTGGCATGAACAATAGGCTTCCGATGATAAGGGGTTTGCTGATGTCATGATCCCTCAGCCTGATCGTTATCATCCCCGATGGTGATTGTGCTTGTGCTGGCCTGTTTACCACCGTCTGCTGAGGCTTGGTTCCTCCCTTTGTGTATCCAAGAGAATCTCGTTATCTCCGTCTCAGCCTTTCCTGTTCACACCGTTGTGTGATGTCCAAGTCCACAGGCCAGACGGGTTTGATTCTTGATGTGTATTGGGGGGGTTTTTTCCGTTGCAGCCAGCAAATTTGTCTTTTAAGATATCCATGTGCTTATTCAATTTCTTCCATAATTTTGGAGGATTTGCCCAAATAACTTACAGTTATAATAAACTACCTAATCCACTTTTTGTCGCTTATATCAAGATAGCCCTAAAACAGAAAATGGACAAAGACATTGCTACAAGATACCAAAATAAACAGAGAATTTTGAAAGCATGTCAGGCAGCATCTATGGAAATAGAAACTTCAAGGACCCTTTGCCAGGAAGACCCTACATTTGAAAAACCATACAAAAGTCAATGCTTCACAGTGATTTAAAAATTCTTGACAAATAGTTTATAATGCTTGATTCACCAGTGCAATAACTCATTGTTTCTGTACCGAAAAATACAGAAATTAGTTTGACGACATGACTGGAAGCACCATCAAGAATTGGTGTGAATAAACAATTTTGGTCGGTGGGTAATAGCAAGGGATAAAAAACATTTTGGTCGGTGGGGGCGCTGCAAGCCGGCGCCCTGTCAGCAGCGTGTCCGTTTTCCCCCCGCTTTTTTTGTTTTTTTAGTATGTTTTAATGTATGTTTTTAATGTTCCTCTGTGCGTTTTGTGTGGGGGGTGGTGTGGGGGGGTAAGGGGGAAACCGCTTCGGTCGCCTCCTCCACGGAGAGGCGACTTTTTCCAGGTCGCCTCCCCCGTGGCCTAACAACAGGATCAGCACGGCCTTTCCCGGAGAAGCGACTGGGGCTTCAGCGGCGGGCGCAGCGTGGACTCTCGGCGTGGAGCGGGTGAGCCCTCGCTGGGGCTCGCCGGAGGGAAGCGCTCCGTTTCGCTGGCCCGCGGCAGCCTGAAGCCGCGGTCTGCACAGCTCCAGCTGGTGCGGCGTCTACAGCCCGGGATCTCATGTTGGGGACCCGGGGGGAAGAAGAAGCTCCATCGGCCAGCCTGCGGCCGACTTCTACCGCGGGCGCGATGGTGACTTACAATCGGCGGGGATCCCTGGAGGGGAGCTTCGTCTGTCGGCCCTGCGGTCTGCGGTGCTTCTGGCTGCGGCGGGAACTTTCAATCTTCGACTGCCGACCTGCGGCCTACACCAGCCTGAAGCCGCGGTCTCCGGTGGGGAAGAGCCGATCCTGGACTTACCTTGACTTTTACCTTGTCCTTTTACCATCTGGACGCCCGCAGCGACGGCTGCGGAGGGTTGAGGTGGGAGTGGCGGCGCCTAACGGCAGCGGCTCGACTATAGACTACAGTCGTCTGTCTTTTTTTATTTTAAATTTTTTATTTTTGTCTTGTTAAATGTATGTCTTTGAGTTAGTTTTTATTATTTTTTTAGCTGTGTATATGTGGGGGGGTGGTGGGGGGGGGGGGCTGTGGGGGAAACCGTTTAAATCTCTTCCCTGTGCGGGGACCCGACTATTCCCTGTCGGGTCTCGGATGTCGTTGGGCCTAACATCGTGGAGCCTGTGGCCACCTCCGGCCGGGACTAACCTGAGGGCTCCACTTGCAGAGCCTGCGGAACTGACATCGCGGAGCTGGCCAACTTCGGAGCGGGAAGAGCTGTGGTGGCATGCGGCTGCGACCCGACTTTTGGAGTTCGGAGGCACCGGCCGCAGACCCGGTGGACGGGAACATCGGGAGCTCGCAGGTCCCTGGTGGGAGACCGCTTTTCCAAGCTCCGCAACGGCGACTTCTCCCGCTGGAATCGCGGGTTTAAGAACATGGAGCCGGGGCCTAACATCGCCCGGCGTGGCTTAAACGGCCTCAGGACTTACCATCGCCCGCCGGGGGCTTTAACATCGGAGCCCCAGTTCGCCTCGACACTGCAGTTGGACTGCTGAACCGCGGGAGAAGGAACAAAGGGAAGAGATAAAGACTTTGCCTTCCATCACAGTGAGGAGATGTTGGAGACTCACTGTGATGGATGTTTATGTAAACTGAGTTAAGTGTGGGTCTTGGATTGTTTTGTAATGTAAAAAACTGTAGAAATGAAATTTCGTTCAAACCTAGGTTTGAATGACAATAAATAGCATTCTATTCTATTCTATTCTATTCTATTCTATTCTATTCTATTCTATTGAGGTCCTGACCACTGGGGAAATGGAGGAGGACTGGCCAATTTCTGTGCCTTCCACCACAGTGATGAATGCTGTGGTGGATGTTTGTGTTAAATGTTTATTGTGTTTGTGTGTTCTTTATCATTGTACCGCTGCTGACAAATTCATTTCACTTGCACTTTATGTGCAATGTGACGAATAAAACTGATTGATTGATTGACAACTTCAAGGCGAGATCCAAAAACAAATTGCAACCTAGAAACAAAGTTGAATGGAAAGGGCACAGAAGATCTGGTATCAAGTTGGAATGCACAATGTCAGTAGATTCATTAGTGGTGCGATCCGTCTATGGTCCGATCAGCCAAGGATCAAACTCACTAAGAGCCAAGAACTGAGGAGAATTTATTGCGCACAGTCTGTACCTGCAAAAAGGACAACTTTGGAAATCTAAGTATTTGATATGCGTATCCTTAACCGCATTTCACGGGTGCCACACATGCTATTATCCCAGCCTGGCAAGACGTTGTAGGCCGGTTGACAGCTGAAAAAAAAATGTCTATTCACACAACTAAACCATAATGGTGAATACTTGAAGTTTCAATTCTTATGTGTGCATCGGAATCCATTTTCAGTAATCATAATCGCCACCATTTTCAAGAAAGAGACCAGCCCAGTTGCAGTAATTTTAGAGGTCTTCCTGTTCGCTGCCACAGAGAAATAATTGTAAGTATCATCTTCACCTGCCCTGTGACTAAATAGCTCCTTCCATAGTCACAGTGCAGTTTCTGTCCATCAAAGGGCCAATGGACATTTGTTTACCACATGATTTATCTAAGAAGTATGTAGGGAGCAGCATGAAGCACCGTATGTTTTATTTTAGCCTCAGAAAAACTCCATCAACTGAAAGGAATTATCAATCTTCTTCTCAAATTTAATAGTCCTCAAAAACATGTCTGTCTGATCCATGATGACATATAATGCACAATCCTTACCCTAATCCAAGTGCAGCGGGATTATGGTAAGGATCAGACAGATCCATGTGCAGTTGAATTAACTCAGCCTAAATCACAACACTGGTCCTTTGTTCAACCTTTCTTCACCAGCTGAAGTCAAGATATTCCACATGATAAAGTGGCAACTTTAGTCCCCTCCAGAATCAAAATAACAACGTTTACTCATTGAGTATGCAGATAATAGTTGTGTGTATGCACATTCGGAGGCTGAACTCCAAATCATCATTGATTCCTTCACCAAAGCATGCCAAAGGATGAACCTTGCATTGAACATCAAGAAGACTATGGTCCCTCAATTGTTGTTCCACATCATATCAGACCACTAAAGACTTGCAGTCTCTCTGATCTTTGAAATCTGTGCAAATAACAGCATACAACATTCCAAAAACACATCAATTTTCAATACGTACCAGGGCCCCATCCCCGACCTCTACCTCCGTTACATCGACGACTGCTTTGGTGCCACCTCCTGCACCCACACACAACTGACTGACTTCATCCACCACCACCAACTTCCATCCGGCACTCAAATACACCTGGACTATTTCTGACACTTCCCTACCATTCCTTGACCTCACCATCTCCATCGCAGGTGATAGACTTCTGACCGACATCCACTATAAACCCACTGACTCCCATAGCTATCTGGACTACACTTCTTCCCACCCTGCTTCCTGTAAGGACTCCATCCCCTACTCCCAATTCCTCCGTCTACGCCGCATCTGCTCCCAGGATGATGCGTTCCACACCAGGGCATCTGAAATGTCCTCATTCTTCAGGGAACGGGGGTTCCCCTCCTCCACCATAGATGAGGCTCGCACCAGGGTCTCTTCCATACCCCGCAACACTGCTCTCTCTCCCCATCCCCGCACTCGCAACAAGGGCAGAGTCCCCCTAGTCCTCACCTTTCACCCCACCAGCCGTCACATACAACAAATAATCCTCCGTCAGTTTTGCCACCTCCAACGTGACCCCACCACTCGCCACATCTTCCCATCTCCCCCCATGTCTGCCTTCCGCAAAGACCGCTCCCTCCGCAACTCCCTTATCAATTCTTCCCTTCCCTCCCGTACCACCCCCTCCCCAGGCACTTTCCGTTGCAACTGCACGAAATGCAACACCTGTCCCTTTACCTCCCCATCGACTCCATTCAAGGACCCAAGCAGTCATTCCAGGTGCGACAGAGGTTCATCTGTATCTCCTCCAATCTCATCTACCGCATCCGCTGCTCTAGATGTCAGCTGATCTACATCGGTGAGACTAAGCGGAGGTTGGGCGATCGTTTCGCCGAACACCACCGCTCGGTCCGCAACCTACCTGACCTCCCGGTGACTCAGCACTTCAACTCCCCCTCCCATTCCCCGCCCGACCTCTCTGTTCTGGGTCTCCTCCATGGCCAGAGTGAGCAACACCGGAAATTGGAGGAACAGCACCTCATGTTCCGCTTGGGGAGTCTGCATCCTGCGGGCATGAACATTGAATTCTCCCAATTTTGTTAGCCCTTGCTGTCTCCTCCCCTTCCTCAGCCCTCGGACTGTCTCCTACCATCCCTCAGCCCTCGGGCTCCTCCTCCTCCTTTTTCCTTCCTTCTCCCCGCCACCCCCTATCAGTCTGAAGAAGGGTTTCGGCCCGAAACGTTGCATATTTCCTTCGCTCCACAGATGCTGCTGCACCCGCTGAGTTTCTCCAGCATTTTTGTGTACCTTCGATTTTCCAGCATCTGCAGTTCCTTCTTGAACAATTTTCTTCTGATTAACTAATATTTCACAATAATTGAAAATTCTAATTCCAAAAAGTCTCAAACTAACTTGTAAAAAATGTTTATTTCATAATATTTATTTATTGAAATGTCTTTCTGCTTGGAATTGATATTTGACAGTGCTTTTGTTATCTGATGTATCAGACATTGATATCTGAGTATCATCAACATGCATAATTAGTGGGGGCGCCGTCGATTATGGCTGCCCTGCCAGCGGCTGTTAGTCTTCCAACCCTTTTTTTTTAGTTATTTAAAAGTGTTTGTGTTGGATGTCTTTTAGTCTTTTTTATGTGGTGGGCGGGGGGGTGGGGGGAGAGGGGGGGGGGTGGGGGGAGAGGGGGGTGGGTGGGAAAGGGGGAAACTATTTTTCTCAGTCCCTACCTGGTCGGAGATGCTGCTTTTCTCCGAGCCGTGTTTTCGCCCCTTCCTCGCGGCCTACGGGCAGACTGGAGCGGTGTTTTCCTGCCGGGACCGGCCAGGACTTCAGCTTCGGTGGTGGCTCAGCACTGAGGCACCATCGCGGAGCGGGCGATGCCCTGCCAGGGTCGCCATGCAGTAAGCTCCGGAGGGCTGAAACCGGCGACTAACATCGCGGTGCTGTGGTCTGCGGTCTGTGGAGCTTCCAGCCGTGGGCGGCGCTGAACTTTAAACACCGCGGAGCCTGGGATCTCTCGACGAGATCGCCAGGGTCGGAGCTCCGACCAGCGCGGCCCGTGGACTTCGGGAGCCGCGGTCTACGGGGAGGAAGCGGCTGCTCCAGACACTCCGAGCCGCTGAGAGTGTTCACCCGACGCCAGAACTCCATCATCCGGCTGCCGTATCGACGACTGCAGAGGCCTCAATAGGCCCGACTATGGGTGAACTGAGGATGGGACTGGACTTTTCTGCCTTCCCCCACAGTGGGAATCATTGTGGGGGGATGTTTCTAGGTTAACTGTTAAATTCTTTGAAGTTGTGTCTTATCTTTATTTGTGTGCTGTAATGGCAAGTCAAATTTCACTACACCAATTGGTGTATGTGATAATAAATGTCCTTTGTATCCTTTGTAATTCTGAGGATTCAGTTGTCTTCCATCCCCTCTCTTTACTGCTCTTCTTACTCTATCATCCTTGCCAGCCTGTTCATCATCCCCAAACCACTGACAAATGCAAACAATGGGTACTCACTGCTGAAAGGATTTTTAATGTAAGTTCTGATTCGCTCTGGTTCTGTGTTTAGTATATTTTCAAATTCTGGAACTTCTCTCCTGTTGACGATGTATTCTATGTCATTATTCATGGCTTGTATATTACTTTACTGCGACATTAATGTTTTGAATTTTATTTTTACTTTTTCAGGGGATGCAGATGTTGCTGCCAAGTTTGCTTCGCAATTGATAGAGATGGGAGCAGATGTTAATATCCGAAGCCATTGGACTAACATGAATGCTTTGCATTATGCCGCTTATTTTGACGTCCCGCAACTAATAAGAGTAATTATGAAAGGTGCAAATGCTGGAGGTAAACAATTTCATATTTTGTGAAAGCTGTATTGGTATTTGTTGTGCAAACATGTGAAACTAGTAAATCCTAGCCACTTGCATGAGATGTCCTTTGTTTCTTTTTAGATGTATTCTTCATAAAATGGTAACACTAAAAACATAGGTTTGGAATCTAGTTTAACTACAAGACTGATGTCATATACGTATCCGTAAAATTCAACTTGTTCTTACTGGCATTTATAGATGACAAACTGGCATTGTAGTCAGGTACATGCAACTTTCTACCTGGTTTAGTGAACTTAATTCACCTCCCAGCCGATGTTGGTGTCAGAATTTGAAGCACTTTCCTCAGAGCCATTTATGGTTTGGGGGTTTAAATCATACAACTGATGTCACTGAATTCAAAGTTCAAATCATCTCAGTTAGTCTTGGTACAGATGCTTGAATTATTCTCCAGCCGTCTATGATTTTGCAGATTGAATGGCTACTCTCCCACATTTGCTATCAGTTGCTTCAAGAAGACCGCCATCATCCCAGTGCCGAATAAAAGCCAGAACATATGCCTAAACGACTACCGTCCATTGGCCTTGACATCCACCATCATGATATGTTTTGAGAGGCTAGTTATAGAACGCGTTAAATCCAGTCGACCCAGTGGTCTTGAACCACTGCAGTTCCCCTAGTGCCACAACAGGTCAACGGACTATGCCATCGCCCTAGCCTTACATTCCTAGAACACCTGGATAAGAGAGACACCTACATAAAACTCCTATTCATAGACTACAGCTCTGCCTTTAATACCATTACACCATCCAAACTTATCACCAAACTCGCTGGACTCAGCACTTATCTCTGCAACTGGATCCTCGACTTCCTGACCAACAGACCCCAAGTGAGGATAGGGGACAAATCATCCTCTACAATAATCCTCAACACGGGGGCTCTGCAAGGATATGTAATCAGCCCCCTTCTTAACTCCTTGTGCACTCACTACTGTGCAACCATGTACAAATCTAATTCCATGTTCAAATTCGAACACGACACCACCATTGTGGGCCAGATATCAAATAATGATGAGACGGAGTACGGGAAGGAGATTGAGAACCTCATGGCATGGTCTTGAGACAACAGCCTTTCACTTGCACCTCCTCCAACCTCATCTACTGTATCCGCTGTTCCAGATGTCAACTCCTGTACATCGGCGAGACCAAGCATAGGCTCGGCAATCATTTCGCTGAACACCTCCGCTCAGTCCGCCTTAACCTACCTGCTCTCCCAGTTGCTCAGCACTTTAACTCCCCCTCCCATTCCCAATCTGACCTTTCTGTCCTGGGCCTCCTCCATTGTCAGAGTGAGGCCCAGTGCAAATTGGAGGAACAGCACCTCATATTTTGCTTGGGTAGTTTACACCCCAGCGGTATGAATATTCATTTCTCCAACTTCAAATAGCCCTTGTTTTCCCTCTCTCTCCATTCCCTCCCCATTCCCAGTTCTCCCACCAGTCTTACTGTCTCTGACTACATTGTATCTCTGTCCCGCCCACTCTCCTGACATCAGTCTGAAGAAGGGTCTCGACCCGAAACGTCACCCATTCCTTCTCTCCAGAGATGCTGCCTGTCCCGCTGTTACTCCAGCATTTTGTGTCTACCTTTGATTTAAACCAGCATCTGCAGTTCTTTCCTACACAATCTTTCTCTCAATGTCGGCAAGACAGAGGAGATAGTGATCGACATCAGGAAGTAAAGCGGAACACATACCCCAGTTTGCATTGACAGTGCTGAAGTAGAGATGGTTGAAAACTTCAAATTCCTAAAAGTCAACAACTTCTGCTGGACCACCCATATTGAAGCAACGACCAATAAAGCACACAAACGCCTCTCCTTCCTTAGAAGGCTTAGGAAGTTTGGCATGTCCCCAACAACTCTCACCCTCTAAAGGTGCACCATAGAAAGCATTTTATCAGGATGCATCGCAGCTTGGTTTGGGGACATCTCCATCCAAGACCGCAAGAAATTGCAGCGAATTGTGAACGCAGCCTAGACCATCACACAAACCAACCTCCCTTCTATTGACACCATTTATACCTCCCGCTGCCTCGACAAGGCCAGCAGCATAATCAAGGACGAGTCTCACCCTGGCCATTCCCTCTTCTCCCCTCACCCAGCAGGCAAAAGGTATAGAAGTGTTAAAACGCACATCTTCAGATTAAGGGACAGTTTCTTCCCAGCTGTTATCAGGCAACTGAATCATCCTACCACAGCCAGAGAGCGGTACTGAATTACTATCTCCACCTTTAGTGGCCCTTGGACTATCCTTGATCAAACTTTGCTGGGTTTACCTTGCACTGAACGTTATTCCCTTATAATATATCTATACACTGTAACTGGACCGATTGTAATCGTGTATTGTCTTTCGGCTGACTGGATAGCATGCAAAAAAAGCTTTTTACTGTACCTCAGTACACGTGACAATAAACTAAACTAAATAGTATCAAGCTGTGGGTTGACCTCTGTGTGTGTGCTGCTGGTAAAGGGGATTGAATTACCCTATCACTGTTAAGAGGTAGAAAGACTGACACTGGCTGGCAGCATTGTGTTTCGAATAATCTGTGCAGCCTATGTTTAGTGTTTAGTTTTAGAGATACAGCGCGGAAACAGGCCCTTTAGCCCACCAAATCCACACCATCCAGCGATCTCCGCACATTAACAGCACGCTATACACTAGGGACAATTTTAGATTTATACCAAGCCAATTAACCTGCAAACCTGTAGGTCTTTGGAATGTGGGAGGGAACTGAAGATATCGGAGAAAACCCATGCAGGACACGGGGAGAAAGTACAAACCCCGTACAGACAGCACCCGTAGTCAGGATTGAACCCGGATCTCTGGCGCTGTAAGGCAGTAGCTCAACTGCTACACCACTGTGCCATCCAGTTGGTGGGAAGTATACTCCAACATATCCTTGTGCATCAGTATGGACTGCCTCCAAAGTAGTCAGTTTCCTTATGGGTGTTCAGAGCTTTTAGTCTTTTGCAAAAATGATGCAAAATATTCATTATGATTGGAATTAATGCAAAACACTTTCAGTGAATCATCCATCATGAATTTTATAATAAAGTTGGGAATCTCAAACCACTAAATAACTGGTGTTGAGGGATAAAAAGTAAGTTGTATCAAGTGGTGTCATTCTGTTTTTAACTTAAGGTATAGTGATCTCTGACCAAAGATACAGAGTGGTAAAAACTTCTCTGTTTCTTAATCATGATAATAAATCAGAAGTTATACAATGATTGTGTTTGATTGAAACAATATGTGTGAATTTATCTTGTACCTATTATTGACAGCGATAGATGCCACCTGCAGTGACTTCAACTTTGGAACACCTTTGCATATTGCAGCATCAAACCTTTGCTTGTCAGCTGTGAAATGTCTTTTGGAACATGGAGCCAATCCTGTATTTAGGGTAAGAAATTATAGTATTTAAAAATAAACTCTCTGGACATGGCAACAATGACCCAAGTTAATTTGTAAAAATAAAAGTTTAGATTTTTGAATGTTATGAGAAAATAATTTGCCTTCTTAGAGATTAGTATTTTATGAAGTACATTAGAGGATCATAATGGCGCTTTTTCACGGGGCGTCGACGCAAGATGTAACCAGATTGAAGTGGTCGTGGTCAAGCACGATATCACACGATATAACGTGGTGTAGATAAAGAGTTCCCACGGTACTCGGCATTTCCGTTATTTGTGCGAGTGACTTGTCCGTCTCCCGAGCTTTCCCGTTAAATCTTGAATGAACATTGTGAACTACACGTGGCACAAATGATGTCACTTTTTTTTTCACACACTATAAATATCCTCCCTTGGTTGAATTGGCTCATTTGGAGACATGCCTATACTAAGTAGTTTCGAGCAAAGATGGATTACTCTCACGCAAATGTGTAGTACGCTCATGGGCGGATTCATGGGCGATTTTATGACTAATTTTAGCAACCTGCCCCCGCCATCTTGTTCCGCCATCTTGTTCCGCCATTTTGCTCCGCCCTCTTGCTTCCGGCCAAAGATTGTATCCGCAGCGGGGAGAAGGAGTGCGGGGCCCGGGGCAGCGGGGAGAGAGAGTGCGGGGCCCGGGGCAGCGGGGAGAGAGAATGCGGGGCAGCGGGGAGAAGGAGTGTGGGGCCCGGGGCAGCAGGGAGAAGGAGTGCGGGGCTCGGGGCAGCGGGGAGAGAGAGTGCGGGGCAGCGGGGAGAAGGAGTGCGGGGCCCGGGGCAGCGGGGAGAAGGAGTGCTGGGCCCGGGGCAGCGGGGAGAAGGAGTGCGGGGCCCGGGGCAGCGGGGAGAAGGAGTGCGGGGCCCGGGGCAGCGGGGAGAGAGAGTGCGGGGCCCGGGGCAGCGGAGAGAAGGAGTGCGGGGCCCAGGGCAGCGGAGAGAAGGAGTGTGGGGCCCGGGGCAGCGGGGAGAGAGAGTGCGGCGCAGCGGGGAGAAGGAGTGCGGGGCCCGGGGCAGCGGGGAGAAGGAGTGCGGGGCCCGGGGCAGCGGGGAGAAGGAGTGCGGGGCCCGGGGCAGCGGGGAGAAGGAGTGCGGGGCCCGGGGCAGCGGGGAGAAGGAGTGCGGGGCCCGGGGCAGCGGGGAGAAGGAGTGCGGGGCCCGGGGCAGCGGGGAGAGAGAGTGCGGCGCAGCGGGGAGAAGGAGTGCGGGGCCCGGGGCAGCGGGGAGAAGGAGTGCGGGGCCCGGGGCAGCGGGGAGAGGGAGTCCGGGGCCCGGGGCAGCGGGGAGAAGGAGTGTGGGGCCCGGGGCAGCGGGGAGAAGGAGTGTGGGGCCCGGGGCAGCGGGGAGAGAGAGTGCGGGGCAGCGCGGAGAGGGAGTGTGGGGAGAGGGAGTGTGGGGCCCGGGGCAGCGGGAGAGGGAGTGTGGGGCCCGGGGCAACGGGAGAGGGAGAGGGGCATAGGAGGGGGGGAGACATTGTAGTGAGGGGGCAGGCGAGGGAGTGCCGGGGGGGATAAGGCCTAGTGTGTGTGAAGTTGCGGGGAGGTTTACAATGTTTCTTATTTACAATGTTTCTTATTTAATGTCCCTTGTCTAGTGTGAAATAAAGTTCATTATTGGAGCAGAAGAAATATAATTGTGTGTGTTATATGATTATATACATTTATATAATTTTCATGTATGTGTGTTTATAAACATTTTATTCTTTAACAAGAATTAACAGAATTATGAACTAACAGAATTATGAATCTAACCCTATATCACGCACAAAAAGTTCCGCAATGTCAATCACCCTGCGAGTCGGGTCGGTTCCGGTTACTACAAAATCAACTCAAACACTGCTTGTGAACCATTTAAAAAGAAATTATTTAAAAAACATTAAAAAAGACAATTACCAGAATCAAATGTTATTGTTGACAAGAAGTATGAACTGACAGATTTATGAATCTAACCCACACAAACTGTTGCCCCACAACATTGATTACACTGCGAGTCGGGTCGGGTCAGGTAGGCTCAGGTTACTAAAATGGGTGTGGAAAAATGCCCATGATCCCCTCCATAGCGTACTACACGTCAGTCCATTGCATTTCGCAGGAGTAGCCTATCTTGCTCCGCTATAAGATCTTTGGTTTCGAGTACAGGATGGTGGTTTTTTTCATTGACGCGCTGTATGCAGCAGCCCACTATGTGCATCGAGGACGCTTGCGTGAAGGCAGAAGGGAGAGATTAATTAAAAAGAGAATTAAGAGGAAGTCTCACTGGGTGTGAAAGAGCAAAGAGGCCATCTCTGCGCTTACTACAATTCACAATTGGGGAGTGTGCCGTGGCAGAACAGCTATATTGATGGGTAGCCGACCACAGGAACACTACTGCATGTTAGCAGAAATGCATAGCAAATAAGCTGACTTTCTAGTGTTGTCCTCTGAAAAGTGCTTCCTATAAGATGTTCGTCCACAAAACCTGCCATTTAGCACATTGCATTGTCCCTTTTAATGCCTGAGTTTAGGCTTGTTGCGGAGGTTAATGAATATAATGTGTTTAAAATAATCTAGCGTGCCTCATTTGTTGATTTTCGTGTTTGCGAGGCCCTTTTATAGACAAATGTTTGGTGTGATGCACCTTCTCTCAATATGTGCAAGAAGTCGTCTTTTTATATTGTCAAATAGGAATAAAGACTGTCTCACATTTACCGTGCTGATTGGCTTATTTTATTTTCTACCGAGAGGTGAAACTTTCAAACGTTTAAATAGCTCAACAATTGATGGACCTGAACACTCAAAAATGAAACTTATGAAAATGTGATTATATCACCTCCCTTCAACTATTTTGTGTTTCAGCATGAGAGGGATTATAACATTAGAGACATTCATCTTGTAGTGATGTGTTAATGAAGAATTGCAGACATCAAGCTGATAGTAAAAAATATATTTATTTAACAATGAGGTAAACAAGCACTGACAATCAAACTGTTGAGGTAAAAGCTTTATCACACTTCAGGCTATCATAAAATGTGGAGCCACCAACAGAAACAAAGTAATGCCCAAGAGGAAAAGACATGTATTAACATACAGACATTTACAGCAAACCCAATCTGTCGAAGATTGGCACAAAAAGCTGGAGTACCTCAGCGGGGCAGGCAGCATCTCTGGAGAGAGTCTGAAGAAGGGTCCATTTTGTGTCTATCAGTCATATCAATTTACACGCAAATCTTTGATCTTAAACTCATGGTCCAGTTTTGCTGCACAGCATATTATACAAGTTCACACCAGTGTAATATCCGTGCATAACATAACACAATCAATGACTATCACTGCTGCTGTCCTAATTCCCCATTTACTCCCCCAATTCCCCATTTACTGGTGCGTTCCCCAAATTCACCATTTACTGGTGCCCTCCCCTAATTGACCATTTACTGGTCCCCTCCTGTATTGTTCTATTTTCTGTAAAATCACCCTTCTCATTCCCAGGTTTAAAGCTGGGCTGGGATATTAAAACACACGCAGACAGGGAATTTTGGAACGGCACTGCGGCACAATAGTGGAGTTGCTGCCTAACCCAGAGATTAGTGCGGATGTCACAGGTTATGGGGAGAAGGCAGGAGAATGGGGTATGAGGGAGAGATAGATCAGCCATGATTGAATGGCGTAGACTTGATAGGCCGAATGGCCTCATTCTACTCCTATCAGGGAGAGTTAGATTTCGCTCTCAGGGCTAACGGAATCAGGGGAGATGGGGAGAAGGCAGGACGGGGTACTGGTTTTGGGTGCTGCTGGCTCGGAGGGCCAAATGGTCTACTCCTGCACCTGTTTTCTATGTTTCTAAAGCCACACCAACATCTCTCATGGATGGACGGATGCTAGCCACAAGGTAACCTCTAACAACCTCTCTCTCCTCCCATTTCTTACCCTTCCCTCGCCCGCACCCCACCCCACCCCACCCCACTGTGGCCCATCTAGACTCGCACCTCTTTCAGCCCTCCCCTCACCCCTCTCACCCCCCCCCCCCCAAACATTCCTTCCCCATGCTTCACAATCCTATTTTACAGACTATGCTTTAATCTAGGGTCTTTGTTCAAACCATCTGCCCCCTCGCCCGTGTCCATCTATTACCTGAGATAGACACAGAATGCTGGAGTAACTCAGAGGAACAGGCAGCATCTCTGGAGAGAAAGAATGGGTTTAAGGAATGGGTGAGTTTGGGAAACCCATTCCTTCCATCCAGAGATCAAAATGCTGGAGTAACTCGCTGAGTTACTCCAGCATTTTGTGTATCTTCGATTTAAAGCAGCATCTGCAGTTCCTTCCGACACCTGCCACGCTTGATCCTGCCTCCTCTTTCCCAGCTGGAACCGAAACGTCACCTATCCATGTTCTCCAGAGATGCTTCCTGCCTGAGTTATTCAAGCATTTTGTGTCGAAAAGTGGAACTTGCTACGAAAAGTGGAATCAGATACAATCAGCAGGTTTGAGAGACATTTGATTTGAAGTTTGAAATTTCCAAACACTTTTTAATCAACTCGCACCGAACGACTAGTTCCAAAGTTTTCGCCAGTTAAAGGATATTGAGAACACCTTTTTTACTCACCTTCTGTCCCCTCTGTCCAGCTTCCGGGTTTACCGTTCGCAGGAGTTCCCACGGTAACCGCAAGAGTTATTACGGATATCGCACGGATATCGCACTGGCCACTACGTTCATATAAAGTTGCAATGCTCAACCACAAGTGTACAAGTCACTCTTGGAGAAATTCAAGCTTGCTTGAATTTTCTCCCGAGTCACCAAGTTACACGATTACCTGCCGTTAGCGCCACGGTGGTCCACGAATGCCGTACTGTTATCGCACGAGGTTCCCACGATGTTAAACTCTGGTTGACTCTTGCGTCAAGTCGCCCCGTGAAAAAGCTGCTTAAAGAATTGAATGTGACTGCGAAAGGCAACAGAATTAACTGTTGTGCATTGTGCGAGCGACGTGGCAGAAGGATCCCGGTGAGTGCCACGGCAGATGGATCTCGGCGAGCTGGAGCCATACCCTGACATCAGGCCTGGCTCGCCCGCCTCGGAACTGGGAAACAGCCCGGAGACGGAATCCTCCGAGCCTAACCCCTGCTTACCACGAGGACAGGAGACGAGGGAGTCGGAATTGGAACAGATTGGAACGGAATTGGGTTATTAAGTGGACCAGCTGCGGAAGGCAGTGCAGTGCACCTCGATGGTGGAGGCACTGCAGCAGCCTGGGGCTTGGCTGGAATTGTCGCCGTTCCAAGAAGCTGAGCATGTGGACCAGATGCCACCTGCAGCTGCATGAAGTGGTGGAGGTCTCCAACGGCAACACTTGGCCAGGCTGACGCCTCCAAGGCCTTCATGGTCAGCTTAAGAAGCTCAACACTTACTACAACTGGGACTTGAAAAGGGTGGGAGCAGAGGGGGTGTGGGGGGGAGGCGGGAGGGGGGGCCGGGGCGGGGGTGGCGGGCAGCGTGGACTCGACGTGTTGGGGGGGGTTGCAGGCCCTCTCCCTCCCTCTCCTCTCTCTCTCTCTCTCTCTCTCCCTCTCTCTCTCCCTCTCTCCCTCTCTCTCTCTCTCTCTCTCTCTCTCTCCCTCTCTCTCTCCCTCTCGCTCTCTCCCTCTCTCTCCCTCTCCCTCTCTCCCTCGATGGCAGCGCGCGGCATTCCCATCCCCCCGCGGCAACCAGTGTTGATGGAGGGCCTCCAGCGTCCCCGTGGACACCGCTTGTTCCCTCTACAGGTACAGGCGAGCACGGACATAGGCCCGGAAGAGGGGCAGGCAGCCGACTCTGCTGTGACCATCAACCGCCCGCTGCCTGGACCCGCGAATGGGCATCTCGGCCAGACCCAGGAGCAAACCGACAGGGCGATCCCACCGATCGGCCCTCCTCACTCCCTGCCTTGTGTCCAAATACCAGGATCGTGGGACTAAAATGCAACCAGAACTTGAGGAGCAGCCCCTTCAGATATTGGTACAGGGGCTGCACGTCATGCTGCGGTTACCGTTGGCAACGTCCCATTGTTATGTCATTGTGGCACTCGGCAGCTTGAGGGCCCATTGTAATTGGTGCACTGTGAGTTGCATTGTGACATCATCAGTGGAACCTCCTGGAAAAAAGGCTGTCTGAGAAGCTGCGGTTACCGTTGGCAACGGCCCATTGTGATGGCACTGTGGCTGTGTATGAGAACCATTTGTTTCCTTTTTTAAAAAACTTGAATTGTCGATAACTTCGGAAACATAGGTGGAAATGCAATGGGAAGATGTTTATCGCCACCACGGGAACAATGTGAGTAGGATGTGTGAAAATGAGAAGGCTGTGGCCTAGCGTTTGGAAGAAGATAGGAATTAACCAGATTGACACGGAGACAAATCGTGGGCACAAACACAAACAAGACGAAGACTTTTTGTTATAAACTAGACAAAGTGGGACCCCTTGGGTCCCGTCACCTCAATGCGCGATTGCAGGGGGGGGGGGGGGCGGCCTGCGGCGTCACACAGACACTAACCACCCCACCCACACACACATTAACCCCTTGATATATTTATATTATTAATTCACTCCTTTCACCCCATCCCCCACCCTGTCCACTCATGCATAGCCCCCAACTCGCAGGCACGACTAGAGAGGGAGATGGAGGAGGTAGAGAGAGAGAGGGCAGAGAGCAGAAGGCAGAGGGCAGAGAGCAGAAGGCAGAGGGCAGAGTCAGCAGGCAGAGGGCAGAGACAGAAGGGAGTGGACAGGCAGCGGGCAGAGGCAGAGGACAGAGGCAGAGGGCAGCGACAGGCAGAGAGCGGCAGCAACCTCCCCACTATGCGCCGACATGAGGACCCCAAGCGAGGGGGCGGGCGATCTCACCGATTGGCCCTCCCCACTCCCTGCCTTGTGTCCCAATACCAGGATCGTGGGACTAAAATGCAACCAGAACTTGAGGAGCAGCCCCTTCAGATATTGGTACAGGGGCTGCACGTCATGCTGCGGTTACCGTTGGCAACGTCCCATTGTTATGTCATTGTGGCACTCGGCAGCTTGAGAGCCCATTGTAATTGGTGTACTGTGAGTTGCATTGTGACATCATCAGTGGAACCTCCTGGAAAAAAGGCTGTCTGAGAAGCTGCGGTTACCGTTGGCAACGCCCCATTGTGATGTAATTGTGGCACTGTGGCTGTGTGTGAGAACCATTTGTTTCCTTTTTTTTAACTTGAATTGTCGATAACTTCGGAAACATAGGTGGAAATGCAACGGGAAGATGTTTATCGCCACCACGGGAAAAATGTGAGTAGGATGTGTGAAAATGAGAAGGCTGTGGCCTAGCGTTTGGAAGAAGATAGGAATTAACCAGATTGACACTGAGACAAATTATGGGCACAAACACAAACAAGATGAAGACTTTTAGTTATATACTAGACAAAGTGCGATCAGCTCAATGCGCGATTGCAGGGGGGGTGGGGGGGGAGGCGGCCTGTGGCGTCACACAGACACTAACCACCCCACCCACACACACATTAACCCCTTGATATATTAATATTATTCATTCACCCCATCTCCCGCCCTGTCCACTCACGCATAGCACCCAACTCACAGGCGCGACTAGAGAGGGGGATGGAGGAGGTAGAGAGAGCGAGGGCAGAGGCAGAGGGCAGAAACAGAGGGCAGAGAGCAGAAGGCAGAGGAAGAGGGCAGAGTCAGCAGGCAGAGGGCAGAGACAGTAGGGAGTGGACAGGCAGCGGGTAGAGACAGGTAGCGGGTAGAGGCAGAGGACAGAGGCAGTGGATAGAGGCAGAGGGCAGCGACAGGCAGAGAGCGGCAGCAACCTCCCCACTATGCGCCGGCATGAGGACCCCAAGCGAGGGGGCAGGCGAGGGGGCGGGCGAGCGAGCATCAACCAAAGGACCGCGAGCTGGGTCGCTGCAGTCTTCAGTCTTTGGTCTTCAGTCGACGGCCCGATTTCATCTCCAGCTGTGTCTTTTGAATAACGGGGGGGGAGGAGGGAGGGGTGGAAGTGGTGACGTCACTCGCAGCGCGAGAAAGAAGGCACGCGCAACAGACCCATTGTGATCATTGACGAAAGGCAGTCGCTTCTAAATTCAAGTTTTGTCAGATTTTTGAACATTTTCATTACTAACTTGAGAAATAAAGCGTGACATTTTCAGATAAGGCGATTTTTGACTCCAGCGGAAAAATGTCTACTGGAATATGTAAACGTTTTACCGTTACCGCATCATTTTTTCGTGAAGATGTGATTACACACAAACACACACACAAATAAATATACAAGATCAGACTTTTAATAGTTACTAGACCAAGTGGGACCCGTTAGGTCCCTGTCATTCGGGAGGCCTGGTCCCGCAACGAAACGCGTTCCCCAACCCAATATTCCACCACTCACCCATAGCCCCTACGGGAGGCCTGGTCCCCCAACGCAACCCGTTCCCAAACGCAATATTCCACCACTCACCCATAGCCGACAACTGAGCAGGGTCTGCTCATTTCGACTTTTTCACCCTCCCTCATTTTTAAACTATAAAAAAAAATGCAATTGCACTTGCTAGCTAGCAGAACTTAGTGTACTGTGATTTTGAACAAAATGCATTTGCACTTGCTAGGGCGAGCAGGACTCAGTGTACTAGGATAGCAACAATGTTGCGAGCAGGGCTACAATCCCATTGTGACGTCACAGCTGTAAGCACAGCGAATAAGCAGGTTTTTTCCCCCAAGTTTTTTGAGATTTTCTAACATTTTGATTAATCACTCGAGAAATAAAGAATGATTTTTTTTAGATAAGACGATTTTGGACTTCATAGGATAAATCTCTATCGGAATATGTAAAAATGTTACCGTTAGCGCGTCGTTTTTTCGAGAAGATGTGATCACACACACACACCACCCCCCTTGATATTATATTAATATTATTCATTGGCTCCTTTTAATTATATTAATATTATTCGTTGGCTCCTGACGCATAGCCCCCAACTCGCAGGCACGTCTAGAGAAGGAGGTGAGGTAGAGAGAGAGGGGGGCAGAGACAGAGGGAGGGGGGCAGAGACAGAGAGGGGAGGGGGAGAGAGAGGGGGCTGAGAGAGAGAGAGGGAGGGAGAGGGGGGGGAGAGGGGGTGGGTGGGAGAGAGAGGGGGAGAGAGGGGGCAGAGGGGGAGGGGAGAGAGGGGGAGAGGAGGACGAGGGGGGAGAGGAGGAAGAGGAGGGGGGGAAAGGAGGAAGAGGAGGGGGGCGAGGGGGGCGATGAGAGGAGGAGGGGGAAGAAGAGGGGAGAGCGGGAGAGAGGAGGAGGAGGGGAGGAGAAGGAGGGGGGAGAGTAGGAGAAGGAGGGGTTAGAGGAGGAGCAGGGGAGAGGAGGAGGGCGGGAGAAAGGAGGAGGAGGGGAGCGGGGTGGGGGGTCTGGGCTTGCGAGTGGCCCAGGGCTGGGCTTGCGAGCGGCGCGGCTGGGTGACATCATTCTCAGCGCGTGAACGCAGCGTGCAGCCATTGTGGCATCATCACGTCATCAGCCAAAACCAGCGGGTTTTTTTTCTAAGTTATTTGAGATTTTTGAACATTCTGATTAATAACTCGAGAAATAATGCATGAATTTTTCAGTTTAGGCGATTTTTGACCACGGGATAAAGCTCTACGGGAATATGTAAACATTTTACCATTAGAGCATAGTTTGTTTCGAGCAGATGTGATTATACACCCACACACACAGACACACACACATACAAGATCAGCGTTTTAATAGTTATAAGATGGATGGGTATAGATATAGGGATGTAACAGACGGAAAAATACGTTGCATCAATTCATAGTCTATTATTTTAAAAGGTAATATGATTCTATGATTCAAAGATTGTTTATTTTCTTCCTTTTATCTTTCTGGTTCTTATATTTCCTTTACAGATGTATAAAATGATCATGCAAAATGAGTATGCCAGAATTTATAGCTGTTAAAATAAAGTATAGGAAAATTAAAAAATATAATCTTTGTTGTGCAATGTTTGCGGCTGTCAGAAGAAAATTGAAGACATTTTTGAAGGAAAAATATTAATGGTTTGGAAACGAATGGGAATATTAGATAAACTGGCCTGTATTGCAAAGAGGCATTGATGGGCCAAATGCTCTCCTTCCATTGTTAGAATTCTATTTTGAGGTATTGCTCTCGTCAATGGAAAGTTTTCTCATTGATTCACCTTGACTGCAATTTTAATGAGGCTCCATTGATATCCCACTCATTCAACACTGCTTGATGTTCAGAGAAATCACTGGAGTAAATATAGCATTGATTGTATGAAAATAATTTTAAAATAAATAATTTGTTACCTGTAATTGGCAGATTTACAGGGCTCAGAATTAGCTGATACTATTTTGTTTGTATTTAGATGTTTATTATTTATAGATCCTCCCTTTATAAACCCTACTTTTTCTGCTTAAATATTAAGGTGAAATCATAGCCATAGAAACAGAAACAGACCTTTAAACAAATTTGTTCATGCAGAACTATGTGGCTAAGTGTGTGCATTGTTTTTAAACAGCTCCATGCTTTGGGAGTATTGATGTCCTATGGAAAGTAACCACTGTTTTCTATGCCAATATTTAGCCACATTTTAATTCTCTTGAACTATTTGTTTTATGCTTTGTTGTGCCTGCTGAAATCCAACAGTAATAGGCCATTCTCACGTTGCGAGTTGAGACAAGAGGTACCCCGAGTGAAAGACTCGTGGTTGTGTACGAGATTGCAAGTGTATGATCAAGAGTTTAACCGAGTTCCCACGGGTATGACAAGTTTGCCGTTTACTTGTCATTTCTGCGATGTTCCAAGTTCGTCTCCCGAGTTACTCTTGAGCCAATCCTGATTGAAGGTTTGTTTTAATAAGCAACAGTGTTATGTTTTAATAAGCAACAGTGTTAAAGAAGACCTCTCCATCCTGTGGCTTTGTTTTAAAGATAGAATTCAGAGCGGCCGCATCTATTGATGTGACCTACAAAGGGAAACTGCGCACCATCCAGTGCCAGAGCAGTTATACTTATGATTTGTTTGAAACACACAGGTTTGATATGTTTTAATTGAATTTACTGCCATGTCTACACACTGCGGGGAGACGGGAGATTAAATCTTTGAATGTGGACGGATGTGCACATCAGATTGTTGTGAGACGGAGCTCAGGGTTCGCCTCCTGAGTTGCTTCGGTGCCCAGGCGTGAGTTGAGATGGGGGGGGGGGGCGTCATTAATCTGTCTGGGGTGACATGGCTCTTGGGTTAGGCTGGGATCATTCTCTGCGGGGTGATCTTAGTGCGGGAGACAAGTGTAGGATAGGTGTACTGACTGTGGGCAGAACTTTGGAAGTGATTGCCCACCAGTCTCAAAAGCCACTGTGTCTCCCTGTCCCTGGGATAGTAGGGGGCGATCAAACAGCACAATACCCCCCTCCCCCTCCACGCCAACACGAAGGGCAACGATCCCAAGGCTTTAGTGTCAGAAACAGCGGGCAGGCGACAATCACCTGCCATTACGCGAGAGAGATCATGCGCTGTTGTAGGTCTCCTTTGCACGTCGGTGTTTCTGTCTTTCTCCACTCATTGTTGGCCCTATCTATCACCACCCCCACCTACACCCCTCTGCTTCTCGGCCATGTGTGTGACCCCTTCCCTCCCCTCTCCAGTTCCCCGCCCATTGCACCGGCGCGGGGGCTTTGCGCTGTCTTCACGTCGACGATGCCAGCAGGTCAGTGCCAGTCGCACCGGGACAGTCGCTCCCTTCAGTTTCCCAGGGGGTCGGGACGGGACTGGAGTTGGGAGGGAAAGGTGGGGGGTGGGGGGGGGGGGGGATGGGTGGGTTAGGTGAGCAGGAGAGTGGGGTTGTTTGCAGTTGCAGAGGGAGGGGGCAAGGGCGGTACAGTTCCCAGTCTCAGCTCCTGTCCAGGGGGGTGGCCGCAGACGTCAGGACCAACGGGACACCGACCCCCAGGCCCACCAGGCCCACTGCAAGCACGGAGAACCCAGAGGCCAACAGCCAACAGCAACTCCAGCCCAACCCCGCTCCAACTCCAGAGGAATCCGCTCCCCGATGGGCCGCTACGGTGACGTGGCAGTTCGCCCACAGCCCGAGCTGCGCCCCCTCATCCGCCACCCCAAGAACAAGACGTACCTTGCACACCATCAGCTTCTGCCCCTACGGGGAGTGTGTTCCTCTGGAGTTGGAGCGGGGCTGGGCTGGAGTTGCTGCTGGCTGTGGGTCTCTGGGATCTCCGTGCTTGCAGTGGGCCTGGGGGTCGGTGTCCCGTTGGTCCTGACGTCTCCGGCCACCCTCCTGGACAGGAGCCGAGACTTGGAACTGTACCGCCCTTGCCCCCTCCCTCTGCAACTGCAAACAACCCCACTCTCCTGCTCACCTAACCCACTCACCCCCCCCCTCCCACCACCACCACCTTTCCCTCCCAACTCCAGCCCCGTTCCAACCCCCTGGGAAACTGAAGGGAGCGACTTCCCCGGGGCGACTGGCACGGGCTGTTGGCATCGCCGACGTGAAGACAGTGCAAAGCCCCCGCGCCGGTGCAATGGGCGGGGAGCTGGGGAGGGAAGGGGTCACACACATGGCCGGGAAGCAGAGGGGTGTAGGTGGGGGTGGTGACAGATAGGGCCAACAATGAGTGGAGAAAAACAGAAACACCGACATGAAAAGGAGACCTACAACAGTGCATGATCTCTCTCGCGTTATGGCAGGTGATTGTCGCTGGGAAACTGAAGGGATCCACAATCTGCTGCTGCGTGCCCGCTGAGTTAAAGAGTTCCCACGGTGGACTCACGATACACTAAGGTAAACGCAAGGGCCACTACGTTATTACAACGAGTTAAAATGTTTCAATTCTTAACCTCAAGAGTAAAATTGACTCGTGGAAAATTTCAAACATGTTTGATTTTTTGCAAGAGTCGACAAGTTACACGAGTACCTGCCGTTAGCGCCACAATGCACTACGTTGCGTCCACGAATGCCGTACGCTAATCGTACGTTATTACCACGAGGTTTAACTCGGGTTACCTCTCATGTCAACTCGCAACGTGAGAATGGCCTTTAATACTTCTGTGTAAAAATACGGAACTGCAGTTGCCGGTTTACAAAAAAAGACACAAAGTGGAATGGAATGGAATACTCTATTGTCACATGTGAAATTCTTTGCTTCCATACCCAATGTTTACAAATATATCGCTGACAAAGTTACAAAGCACGCCGGCTCCTCCTTTTGTTCTCCCCCCCTCACAACGGCCCCCCCCCCCACGCCGGATCCCCTTTGTCCTTTGTTCTCCCCCCCAATTGTCCATTGTTCTCCCCCCTCCCCATCTCCCTCACGGCAGTTCCTTCGGCCGGGTCCTCCATTGTTCTTCCCCCCACGCTGGGACCTCCATTGGTCTTCTCCCTCCCTCACTGGAGTAAATCAGAGGGTCAGGCAGCTTCTCTGGAGTATTACATGTCTGATATTCTGGTTCTCAATTTGGCTTCCATTTGCTGATACTCCATCACTAAGAATTCCTTGTGATATGTTCCATTGTGATATGTTCCATTCCGCTTGGAGTGCATACTGTCGTTGTGTCCTTGGGCAAGACACTCCACCCACCTTTGCCTGTGTGTGAATGTGTGTGAATGATTGGTGGTGGTCGGAGGGGCCGTAGGCACAGATTAGCAGCCACGCTTCCATCAGTCTGCCCCAGGGCAGCTGTGGTTACAGAAGTAGCTCACCACCACCGAGTGTGACTGAGGAATGTATGAATAATGCGATGTAAAGCGCCTTGAGTATTCTAGAAAGGCGCTATATAAATCCCATCCATTATTATTATTATTATTAATGTGACTTTCTTCCTACTTTTCCGAGGTGATATGGTCCCTTAAGCCGGCTCCACCCATTCATTAAAATTAGAGCTAATTTGATCTAGCAAGACAGCTTCAACTTCCAATATTCCTCGATTCAATGTAGACCAAAAATCTTCCATCTTGACCGTGAATATATTTAGTAATTCTGTTTCTGCACTTGTCTAGGTTCGTGAATTTGAAGGATTCACAATGCTCAGAAAATAAATTTTAAATGAGCAGCTCCTTCTCAAACTCTTTTTCCAGTTCACAATTCCCACAGAGAGAAATATCCTTGCAAAATCCTTTTATAAGGCCTCTTGGGATTTTGCATTTTCTTCTCAGTTTTCTAAACTCACATGCATACAGCATCAATCTACTAATTTTGTCGTCCAACCTAGTGATCATTCTAAATTACCTCCAATGTGAGTTTATCCCTCCTTAAAAGCAAGGACCAAAATCTTCTCTGAAACACAGAATGCTAATTTGCAGATACAGCAAACAAATTCAAAGAAAAATACAATACAAGTGCACAACCTTTTATCCGAAAGCCTTGGGACCAGACACTTGTCGGATTTCGGAATTTTTCGGATTTCCGAATGGAAGATTTTTAGCGTAGATTAGGTAGGTAGCGCGGGCGGCTTGAAAAGTCTGGAGCGGCTGCCTCCTCCCCGGAGACCGGGGAATCATTGTAAATCATTGCATAAATGTTAGTCAGTTATTTTGGAGGGATTTTATGGGGAGCGGGCAATGCCGTACCGGGTCGCCATGCGGTAAGCTCTGGAGCGCTGTGGCCGCCGACACACAACATCGCGGAGCTGGGGCTGCGGGCATCCGGCCGCGGGCGGCGCTGGATTTGGAGCGCCGCGCAGCCAGGGGTAGAGTTGCCGGGGTCGGAGCTACAACCGGCGACGCCCGCGGCCGGACGCCCGCAGCCCCAGCTGGGAGTTGGCGGCCACAGCGCTCCGGAGCTTACTGCACGTCGACCCGGTAAGGCATTGACCGCTCCCCGCCTCTCCGACCAGGTAGGGGACTAAGAATTAAAATTTCCCCCTTCACCCCCCCGCCCCTTCACATAAAAGCCCTCCAAACTAACTGACTAACATTTAAGCAATGATTTACAGATGTTTAAGTGTCTCCCCGGTCTCTGGGGAGGAGGCAGCCGCTACAGTAGTACAGACCTGGGTTGACCGTGGGTCGTTTCGGGTCAAGTTTGGCGCCAAACGCGAGCTTTGGTGTGCAGACGACATCCTGGGGAAAATGGCCGGTTTTCGGAGTTTTTCGGTTTCCGGAACTCCGGATAAAAGGTTGTGCACCTGTACCAGTTTTTCTATTGCTAGGAAATAAAATATGAAAAGGGAGACCTTGCCACAAGAATATTGAACAGAATATTGGTGATGTGACAACTGGGGTACTGTGTAAGGTTTACAACATCTCTCTACATCAGCATTCTTTAGACCTCACAACTAATTTTTTTTCCTTCTATCTAGGAATATAAATAACCTTGCATTTTCTTGCATAATGCTCCATCTGACAGATTCTTGTGCATTGACAATTTATCTATCTATTTATATCCCTTTGCAAGCTCTTTGTGTCCTCTTCACAATTTGTTTTCCCACCTAACTTTGTCCTTCATCTTCGTCATCAACTTAGATTTTAACCTGGATTGATCTCCACAGTGCTGTTCTATGTACAGTCAACAAAGCTAAAAATGATCTGTTTATACTGACTTATTTATTAATTACCCACTCCTATATCCACTCTACATGTGAAAGCCCCAAATGCCTTGAGTTCTTATGCACTAAAATTTATATGGCACCTCATCGAATGCCTTTTGAAATTCCAAATATAGTACACGTTCTGGTTTCCCTTTATCCATCCTGCTTGCAACATCTTGAAAGAACTCATAAATTTGTCATTTAATTTCTCTTTCAAAAATCCATGTTGGCATTATAGAACTGTATTATAATTTTCTGAATTGTTGCTTGTTTAATTTATTAATTGTTGTAGGTCTGGTGTCATTAGCAAGGGTAGCATTTAGTGCTCATGCTTAATTGCTCTCGATAAGATGATGATGAGCCATTGGCTTGAACTGGTATAATATAATATCAAGGGGGGTGGTGTGTGTGTGTGTGTTACCATGTGTTACTGTGGAGCAGAGTATTTCAGGATTTAGACGCAATTGACAATGAAGAAACCAAGATTTATTTCCAAATCAGGATGCTGTATGACTTGCAGGGGAACAAGATCCAGAACATTGTGAAGATGGGTCAAGGAATGAGAAATGGAATTTAACTCTGACAAGTGTCTTAAATCTGACAAACCAGGGCAGTAAATGGTAGAGAAACTCAGCAGGATGGGCAGCATCTATGGAGCGAAGGAAATAGGCAATGTTTCGGGTTGAAACCCTTCTACAGACTGATGTGAGGGTGGGGGGGCGGGAAGAAGAAAGGAAGAGGTGGAGCCAGTGGGCTGAGAGAGAGCTGAGAAGGGAAGGAGAAAGTAAGGACTACCTGAAATTAGAGAAGTCAATGTTTATACCGCTGGGGTGCAAACTGCCCAAGCGAAATATGAGGTGCTGCTCCTCCAATTTACGGTGGTCCTCACTCTGGCCATGGAGGAGGCCCAGGACAGAAAGGTCGGCTTCGGAATGGGTGGGGGAGTTGAAGTGCTGAGCCACCGGGAGATCAGGTTGGTTATTGCGAACCGAGCGGAGGTGTTCAGCAAAACAATCGCCAAGCCTACGCTTGGTCTCACCGATGTAGAGCTGCTGACATCTAGAGCAGCGGATGCAATAGATGAGGTTGGAGGAGGTGCAGGTGAACCTCTGTCGCACTTGGAAAGACTGCTTGAATGGAGTCAAGGGGGGAGGTGAAGCGACAAATGTAGCATTTAATGCGGTTGCAAGGGAAAGTGCCCGGAGATGGGGAGGTTCGGGTGGGAAGGGACGAATTGACCAGGGAGTTAAGGAGGGAGCGGTCCCTGCGGAAAGCAGACAGGGGAGGAGATGGGAAGATGTGGCAAGTGGTGGGATCACGTTGCAGGTGGCGAAAATGTTGGAGGATTATTTGTTATATGTGACGGCTGGTAGGGTGGAAGGTGAGGACAAGGGGGACTCTGCCCTTGTTACGAGCGAGGGGGGGATGGGGAGGGAGAGCAGTCACGGGGTATAGAAGAGACCATGGTGAGAGCCTCATCTATAGTAGAAGAGGGGAACCCCCGTTCCCTGAAGAATGAGGACATCTCAGATACCCTGGTGTTCCACACCATAACTCCCTGGTCAATTCGTCCCTTCCCACCCGAACCACCCCCTCTCCGGGCACTTTCACTATTTTCTAGTTTGATTCCAAAGTATTAAAGTGTAATATAAGATGTTTGTCACAAGAGGTCAGCAATAAGCTACGTTGAATAGCAGAAAATTCCATGGTATCAGTGTACTGCTGGATTTCAGTTTTTTACTCCCTTGCAATGTACTTAACCTTTTTCTATTTCAACTGTGCATGCTACACTGTATGAAGAGGTATTTTTTAAAATCACAATAATGGAATAAAAGCTTTTATTTTATCAGTTTAATTCCATTTCTTTAGCCATATTTCAGTAAAATTGAATGGGGCTGATTTCTGTTTGCAGCATGGTGTAAACTAAAGCATGTGGAATGAGTGAAGAAGTTCTTTGCTGGTAGTAAATGAATGTGGTAATCTGCCTGCATGTAACACTTTTTTCACTGATAGTGATTGGAAGAATGAAAAATCAGGCAGACCAGCTTCATTAGTCCCTACAGTCCATAAAGAGAAGATAAAGCTACTATGGGTTCGTTGTGGTCTATGATTCCTGGGATAGCTGCAACACAAATGAATCGGGGATATCAGATTTTCTGGTATATCAGTAGACATGGAGAAACTCAGCAGTTCCAGATGGTGTATCCTTCTTTGGGAGATGAATATCCAGATAAAGCTCCCAGAAGCTTTGGAGAGAAGTAAATTTGTTGTTCTCAGGATTTGTCTCAGTGCAGGAAATATATTTCTTCAGAGACACTGGTGCATTCTAGTGTTATTTGCTTGCTTTTATTTATCCATGTGAACCTTTGTCTTTCTTTCTTTCTATTATTGAGGTTTGCAGAGGATTTCAGAATTTTCATCCATTTTCCTCAGCTTCTCTTGAAAATGCTGACACGGGTAGTGAAGGGGGTGAAGGAGGTGGTAAAGGAGGCAAGCTTGCCTTTGTTGGTCAAGGTATTGAATACAGGAGTTTGGATGTTATGTTACACCTGTACATGACAGGAAGGCCATATTAAGTGTAAGTTGTACAGTTCTGGTCACTGTTACAGGAAGGATGGCATAGGAAGGATGGTATTAAACTGGAAAAAATGCAAAAAGGATTTATACGGATGTTACTAGGACTAGAGGGTCTGAGTTATAAGGACAGGCTGAATAAGCTAGGATTTTTTCCCTTTCTTGCGTATGGCGTGTACAGCCTAAAGTTGTAAGACAACTTGTTCTGTTTGATCTTCCGTTTGTGCAGGCCAGGTTGATTGCATTCGTCGAAACAGGGTGTGTCAAAGTTTGTTTCTTAAAAAGCAGATAGCAACAAAAACTGTTAAAGGTAAACCGTGGCAATCTTTAATTGATTCGTCAGACGGGAGTGGCAACATTACAAAGAGCACAAACGTTGCTCAGTGCTTCTCGGGCTCCCACTCACAGAACAAAGAAGAGTTAGCACAATTATGCATTTTCCTTATCAGTAAAACACTCTTACCAAGTCTGAATATGGCATGACTGAAAGATTCTGCAGCTTTTCAAAATATAGGAAAAATGGGTCCAAATCAAGCTAATCCAATAACAAGTTATTACTTATCTCAGGAGCGTCAGCTATTTATTTCAATTGTGGCTTCTTTATGGCTTTGAATGAAGCACATGTTATTACTGCAGGATTCCATCTTAATTTCTTTATTGAAAAGACAACCTGTCCTCCATATTGTGTTCCATATAATTTACAAAGTCATTCAGACTTGGCACCGAGCCTTTCTTTTGTTCTACCAGTCCACGCTTTTGTAGAAGAATGACTCCATTTTACATTTGACTATTAGCTCTCTCAGGTGGACCACGTAAAGGTTGCAATCTCCCACCCCTTTTTCCCCTTTGAGCATAGCAGGCTGAGGGGGTAACCAGAAATACATATATAAAATCATAAGGGGCATAGATAAGCTGAACAGTCAGTCATTTCCCCAAGGACAGGAAAATCTAAAATTATAAGCCTAAGGGGAAAGATTTAAAAGGGACCTGACGGGCAACATTTTCACACAGGGTGTTGCGTATATGGAATGTAAGTGGCAGAGACAGGTTTCATTACTACATTTAAAAGATGCTTGGACAGATTCATGGATAAGATTGGTTTGGAGGGATGTTGGTCAGGTGCAAGCAAGTGGAACTAGCTTGGTTAGGCAACTTGATGGGCATGGTTGAGTTGGGCCGAAGGGCCTGCTTTTATGCTACATAGCTGTATGACTTCATCTACACTGCACTGAAATTGGCATTTGTGTGGTGTGCATGAGATGATTCACCTTATACTATGGACAGGCATAATGAGTATCTGGAGCAGCTCAACATTTCGACAATATGCTCTGTTGAAAATTCCATTGGTCCAGACGTTGTGGTGTTCCATTGTTTGTAGGAAAAATGTTGATGCGTCAAAACTGGTTAAAAAGAGCATAGACAATAGGCTTTACTTGTCTGCATTTGCTTGGGAATCTACATAAAACATAACAGTATTAATGCTGAAAATAGTGAGTTTGGTGAGGAATTGATGGCATTTCCCAGCCAAGTCTGGGTTATTGAATATGATTCCTGTAACATATGTGGTTTAAATTTAGAGTGTACTCCTCAAAGAGCTATAGGAAGGGATCAACTAATCTCCATGTGTAGACCCAGGCAGAAGTAGATTTAATTCTGTGGTGTAGGCATAAAGTAAAGAAATGCAGCTCCTCTCTCTGTAACTTCTGTTTAATTTTTTCCATTAATTTTAATTACTGGCTGTTTTCCAAATCTTAGAGAGAGCTCCTGAAACTTGGTGCCAGAAGTGCAGGTTGATGAGACTATGAAATTTAGTCTGTGCCTGAAACAAATGGATGTGTTTCATGAAATGGCGAGCTTTAGCTATTTCAGTGAAAGTGCACAATGGGGCTTATAAAGATGTCTGTGCAATTGGATTTTGAGACAAATAACCTGTCGCAAGATTGGAGACAACAGAGGAATAACATTTATACATCTATGTCAAACTGGTTATGACAGATATACCCAAACAGACAATAGTTAAGATGTTCTTTGTCTCATTGGTCAGAAGGAGAGAGTATTGCAGCATGCCATAAACCGCTCAAATGAGATCCTGGGGAATGCTTTAGATATATTACAAACACATTGCAACCCAGCTAGAAATGAAAGTTGAGCATTAATCGTCTTATTTATTTGTAACTGGAGCAGGAAGAATCCTATGATACTCTTTTCAATGCAGCTAAGATTCTCAGCAGGTACAACAATTCATTGATTTACAAATGCTTGATTATGAATTTGCACCACTGTTTATGCAATTAATTATTGGTATGATGAAAATATTGATACACTCTGCTCACAATGCATTAAAAGAAATGAAAAAGCTGCACAGTTAGCAGACATTAATTATTGCTTAAATTTTATAGCATTGTTGCTGAAAGCAATCCCTAACACACTGACAAATTAAGACTTGATGTGCAAAGTGTTACCTCTAGAAGTGTTACTAAGGGCAGTGACATTAAATTGCGAAGAATGAAAAAGAATAATAAAAATGATGGAAAACCAATAAAATTGTAGATGCTGATCCTAAAGCTAAAACAGAAATGGTGGAAGAACTTGGCCAGGCTTGCAGCATCAGCGGAACGAGAAACCAGTTAACCATTCGGGTCAGGGACCCTTCTTCTGAACTCTAAGGAATCATTAAGTGCGATTTATGGTGCCCAACCCAGGTGACTCTTTGTGTGCTAGCCACAGAAGTGGATCTGCAATCACGTATTACAATCGCTCCACTCTTTTAAATCTCTACTCCGACAGTAACATGTATCTGTACACTGTGGATGGTTCAACTGTAATTATATATTGTATTTCCGCTGACTGGTTAGCACACGACAAAAGCTATTCACTGTACCTCGGTACACGTGACAATAAAGTACACTAAAACTAAAAGTAGTGGTATCAAAATATGATGGTTTGCTATAAGGAGCTTCAGCAATGAAAATAAAGAGAACTATTCAGATTTCTATTTATATTTTCTTCAAGTCTTGTTCATCAGCCGATCAAGAACATTTGCATCTAGAATCGTAGTTATCAGTGTTGCCAGCTCCATTAATCTGACATTCAGCACTATCATCTGAATAAGAGTGACAACTAACTATGTTGTATAACGTTAGTACCTCCACCAATGTAAAGCACTTTGGCCAATGAGAGTTGTTCTTTAAATGTGTTATAGAAATAAAAGTGACTTGACTTGACTTGAACTCTTATCTACCCTAGAGCCACCACGTATTAGGAGCAAGAGACCACTCGATCCCTTGACTCCATTCTACCATTCAATAAGATCATATCTGATCTTGGGAAGCTTCCCTTAAGAGGCACAACCATAGCCACCCTCCACTCTTCTGGCACCTTACCCGTGTCTAATGATAATCAATATATCTCAGCCAGGGCATCTGCAATGTCTTCTCTAGCTTCCCACAATGCCCTCAGATATATCTGATCAAGCCCGGGAGATTTATCTAACTTCATACGCCTAAGGACGTCCAGCACTTCCTTGGGTGTAATACGCACACTCTCAATACATCTCCATTAACTGTTGCAAGGAGTACGGTAGGCGGCGCGACTCTCGTCAGCAGCGGCCTCTGCAGTCCGTCTGCGTTTTTATTATTTTATGTCTATGTTTTTATGTAGTTTTTGTTATTTTTTGTTGGGGTATGTGTGTGGGGGGGTGGGGGTGGTGTGGGGGGGAGGGGGTAACTTTTAAATCTCTCCCTGCACGGGAGACCCGACCTTTTCTTTGTCGGGTCTCCGTTGTCGTTGGGGCTGCAACGAGGAGCGGCCTCCAACAGGAAGACCGGGGGCTGTGGTGCCGACTACTCACCTCACCGTCGCGGAGCTGGCCGAGTCCAGAGCGGGTGGGGCTGTGGTGGACGCTGCTGCGACCCGACCCCCGGAGATTCGGTGGCTGCAACTGCGGGTTTGGCGGACAGTAACACCGGGAGCCCGCGGGTCCCTGGGGGGAGACCGCTTTTCGGGGCTTCCGCAGCGGCGACTTCTCCCGCCCGAGTTGCGGGGTTGAAGAGCTCCTGGAGCGGGGCCTTACAGCACCGCCCCGCGCGGCTTGGAATGGCGGCGGGTCTCTGCGAGCGCACGCCGGGGGCTCTAACACCAAGACCCGGTGTGCGACCTTGCATCACCCAACGTGGTTTTAATGGCTGCGGGACAATTCGCCATCGCCCGCCGGGGGCTTTGACTTTGACTCTGACATCGGGGGGGAAAGTGCAGTGGAGAGAGAAGTTTTTTTGGCCTTCCATCACAGCAATGTGATGGATGTTTATGTAAATTATGTTGTGTCTTGGGTCTATTTGTTTGTAATGTATGGCTGCAGAAACGGCATTTCGTTTGGACCTCAAGGGGTCCAAATGACAATAAATTGAATTGTATTGTATTGTATTGTAAGTTCCCCAATCTTCATGTCTTCCTCAGCCGTAAAAACAGAGGAGAAATACTCGTTGAGGACCTTGCCCATCACCTGCGAGTACACATGGAAATGACCGCTTTAAATGCATTGAGAAACCAACAGGTCTCATAGCCCAGGGGCGGAAATCCCGGGGGGACACGCCCCCCCCTCTGTTTTGAGAGGTGGGGGACGATTCCCCCCCAAGTTTTTGTAATCCGTATTTTAAAACCTGGTGAAATCTCCGCTTTCCGCGAGACAGTGGGGGTGGGACTGCTGATTGAGGGCGCCGATTAGACGAGAGAGATGTCGGGCAGCAGGCAATGGGGGCGGGACATGATGATTCAGCGCGATCATTGGAGGAGGGAGGAGTGGGGGGGGGGGGGGAGACTGAGGATAGAGTGCGGTGATTGGAGGAGGGAGACGTGCCAAAACGCTCTCGGCACAGACCTGCGCCTCATCTGCAGCCAGGATCGATCCCGGCTCTCTGGCATTGTCCCGTCTCCACCCGAGTGCCCCCCCCTCCCCCACGGGTGGCCAGAGAGGTCGTGAGTCAGACCAGACGGGAGCTGTACCCCCAGGCCCACAGCCAGCGCAGAGAAGCAGCGCAAACCCCAGCTCAACTCAGCCTGTCCCGCCAGGTTAACCTACAACCCTGCCTGGGTTTGCAGGAAATATGGCCCAGGTTTGCAGCCAGCGCGGAGAAGCAGCGCTGGTATCCCGTCAGTCCAGGCACGGCTGTAGGTTAACCCGACGAGACAGGCAGAGTTGAGCTGCATTTAGCGCTGGATTGAGCCTCCGAAGCCTCGCGTGCGCATGTATGTGAGTGTGCGCATGCACGCGCGGCCGACAAGAAATTGTGTCCGCCCGGTCCCCTCCATATTTTGATAGCGATTTCCATTCTTGTCATAGCCAGTAAACAAGGGGTGAGATTTAGCATCCACCAAAGGTTCCATTTGCAGGGCAATTCACCGAATTGCGTGGTTTGAGGCCCATACACCTCAAAGCCTCATCATGCGACTTTTGGATGGTTTTCACACAGAAGTATCAGCCATACAAATCAGAACCTTGTTAATTCAGGGTTATACAGAACTTGATCAAGACATGGAAAATGGTTGGACTTTGCATATTCTAGCCATTTCCCTGCAACGTTAACTGTGTTTTACTCTGGATGAATACTACAGACCTGCTGAGTATTCCCAGCATATTTTATTTTTCTAACACTTCAGCTACTTTTTCTATATTTAAAATCCACTGCCCAATATTTATAAAATAGCATAATTCTTCCAAAAGAACACCTTTCTTAACTGTCATAAGGTAGAAGAAATAAAGTTGGAACAGTGTTTAGAATTATTTTTGGACAACATTACTTTCTTACCTTTGTTTAAGAAGGAACTGCAGATGCTGGAAAATCGAAGGTCGACAAAAATGCTGGAGAAACTCCATAGATGCTGCCTCACCCGCTGAATTTCTCCAACATTTTTGTCTACCTTACTTTCTTACCTATTCTGTTCCTATTACTACACGTTTTTGAAAATTTAAAGGACCACCGCATTGCTCCATCGTACTGTTTGTTTCAGTTAAACTACACCTTCAAATGCAAATACAAAGCAACTTAATTTCATGATTGTCAATTTTTATGCCTAAATGGAATGACATAGAAACATAGAAAATAGGTGCAGGAGTAGGCCATTCGGCCCTTCGAGCCTGCACCGCCATTCAATATGATCATGGCTGATCATCCAAATCAATATCCCATACCTGCCTTATCTCCATATCCCTTTAGCCACAAGGGCCACATCTAACTCCCTCTTAAATCTAGCCAATGAACTGGCTTCAACTACCTTCTGTGGCAGAGAATTCCACAGATTCACCACTCTGTGTAAAAAATGATTTTCTCATCTCGGTCCTAAAAGACTTCCCTCATATCCTTAAACTGTGACCCCTTGTTCTGGACTTCCCCAACATCGGGAATAATCTTCCTGCATCTAGCCTGTCCAACCCCTTAAGAATTTTGTAAATTTCTATAAGATCCCCCCTCAATCTTCTAAATTCTAGCGTGTACAAGCCGATCTCTAGCGTGTACCACTAATCTGACATGTTTACTCCTTTGCTGGTGTTGTATTGCCCGATTTTCTGGAATACTGATATTCCATTTAATACCTCAATGCACTTTGAATTCACTCTTGATTTTACACAATACAGCAGTGTAATAAAATTTCCAGTGAATCTGGCAAGTTTCAAGAGAATGGGGATTTTTTTGTATTGGGTGGAGATTGGGCACCCACTGAGCCTGATGGCAAATCAACTGGATTTCTGAACAACTGGAAAGTAGATTATAGTGTTGCAGTAATAGATATGAAAGTAAGAAGCACAATGATGTTTGAATAATTGAGCCAAAGTGATGTATCAATGCTTGAGAAGAAGCTGTAAATCATAACAGAAAGGTTTGATTAATACTTTTGCAGTTGCAGACCAAAACATAATTCTGGATTCTTATGCAGGTTTCCTTTTTTCCTATTTAAATGATACTCCCAATTATAACAAGCTAAAATAATGGTTGTATAGCTCGTGCTTCAAGAAATGTGCAATCTTCTAATTATCTCATCCCATAACCATAACCTGAAGAAGTGCTTATTGTAAGCTTAGTACAGTGTTTGTATTAATTTCTGAACTACGTCCCACTGGAGTTTGTAATGTAAAAAGGAACAGAAAACAATCTGTTGAATGGGTCAAATTTATTTTGATGCACATATAAACATTATGATTGGTAAAATATAGACATAATTTTCATTCTGCATGCTGAAAAACAAATAGTGATATATGCAAAAATACAGTAAAATATTAATTGGTTTTGTTATTGCAGTCTTGTGTAAAATGTGAAATTTAAAAAAATTATGCTTATTTAAAAACTATGAAAACAATTTGTTGCCCATTCTACACAATTGTTGAAGAAGGATTCCCTCCCAATGTGCACTATACAGTCACATCTGAGATTTGATTTTGCATTCTAATGAAAATAAGTTCCAGAAGTCTCCTATTGGCAAGGTCGAATATAAAATGAATTGGGAAAGAGCACAATTTCGCACACGATAACATCAATCTGTACCCTGCTACGAGTGCAAAAAGGAAGCTTCAATGGAGAATGAAAAATATCATACTGGTTTGATGACATGATTGGTTCAAACCACGTTTGGTGTTGAGCAAGGAAAATTTTGCATGTAATCTATTATCTGTAATCTGGTGTAATTTGATGCTGATATTCCTTATTTAAAATACAATTTATTCACTTGCACCTTTTATCAGACTAAGACCAAGATATTTTGTATCTATATATTGGGTCAGTTTGAAAATCTGACTTTGAAGTAGCAATGTTACAAAATTTTGAGATGTAAAAAATCAAGTCTGTAATTTATCCCATCAGATAAAGCATAAAAAGAAGTTTAATTTGACACCTAATACACTTTCATATCTCATGTATTTAAAAAGTTATGGTCATTTTCATACTCGGAAATTAGCATCTTGTTCCCTATTGATTTTCTATGGACGTAACAAAAAAGCTGTGATCGTGAACAGTCAAAAGCCCATAACTTTCTTAAAAATTAAGAGAACTGAATGAAAATTTCAGTTATCATAGATTGAACCATTCTGAAACAAATATAAAATAATCTTACTTGGATGACCTGAAATTAAAGCATATAATTAGTTAGTTACCCAAGTGTAGCTAATTTCAAACTTCAATTACTAGATCTAAACATTTATCCATTTCTTAATAAATGATTAACATTTTTAAATAGCCTAAGTGTGCAAATAATATTCATAAATAATTCAGAATAAAACATGATTTTTAAATCTCATTTACATTAATTTATAGGCCAAATGGAAGGAATTTAGTGTTCAATTGCTGTAAATTAAAGTCCATTTTAAATCAGCTTTCTAGTGGGATCCTGTGAACGCGCTGGTTTAGAACGTTCACATTGCGGTAGATTTGTGCCCTCAAATGCCCAGAAAAATACTGCGGGATATAATGGGGCCAAAATGAGCTACTCGCAATATTAAACTTTGTATAAAGGGATCTTAAGAAGCCCTTTTTAATGTAAAAATAAGCTACATACCTTCTGTGGTTTGCTCTATGGGACCTTGACGGCTGTCGGTGGTCGCGGGTTTAGAGATTGATTTTTAAACTACTATAACTATTATCCAAGGCCTTTAAAACTAATAATAGCTTTTGCGACGGGGTCTTCCAGCGATTTTTCGTTAATAATTAACAAGGCTGAACATCTTCGATTTGAACAGCCTAGAGAAAATCGCGTTTTAAACCCGCCCCCCTCTAAACGGCGCCAAAATCGCGCACACCCGCAGCGACAGATTTTCAGCGACGCTTCAGGTAGGCTTTGCAACATACCTATTTGAAGTTGGTCAATAGAACACCTTTGTTATCAATGTGCAAAAGTAGCTTTTTGTACAACATCCTTATTAATAAATTCTAACTATAGGTAAATTCACTACAAAATCAATACTTTTCTAAAGAAAATAAGATTTTCTATAACAAGATTTAGGTTTCTCATAAGGTTTATCCCTCCAAGATTATTATTATTAACTAGACCAAGTGGGACCCGTTGGGTCCCTGTCACACTGGAGGCCTGGTCCCCCAACGCAACCCGTTCCCCCAACGCAATATTCCACCACTCACCCATAGGTCCCAACTGTGCAGGGAAAGCTAATTTATTCTTATTCATCCTCCCTCATTTTAAACTTTAAAAAAAATGCTGCCAAAAAATTGGATTTCACTTGCTGCCTGGACTCAGTGTCCTGTGATTACAATATTGTTGTGAGCAAGTGTGTGTGTGTGACGTCGCATGCCACCCCCCCAGCAACCGCGCGATGGGGGAACAGACACAACGGGTCTGCACTTGGTCTAGTAATATATAGATGTTTACAATATACAAACACACTTTCCTAATACAGACAGCCATCATCCACAGCTACCCAAATTCTAATTCCGGCTTGCAATGACTTTCTTTAGACCTTTTACTGTGATTAAACATATTAAATTTTGACTCATAATGCAGTGAAGTGCCTTAGCACATTTTAATACTTTAAAGGCTCAAGTTGCAGTTCTAGGATTTTGGGTTCTTGGAATGGTGCAAGCGATGGCTCCTGATAGTTCCCTGTTACTCGCAGATCTAGAGATCTTAATCAGGTGTAAAAATTGCTATTTTTCAGATGAATGTGTGAATCAGATGAATCAAATATTTGATTTGGAGAGGAGCATTATTTTACTTTCATTTTATTCCATTTATTCCATTATTTTTTGCATGACTCTCAATTCTGGGTATCATACTGACGAAGTTTTCTGATAATTTTGAACATTCGAACTGTTGAGGTGAAAGATGTAACATACAAAGGGGGATCTTGCAAGAAATAATTTCTAAGATGCGGGAAGAGGATCTTGCATAGTGAGTGTATGCCTCTGCAGGATCAATAGGTCCCTTGCTGTAACCATTCTGTGCTTCTGTGAGCAATGATACAAGCAGCTGAGGCAAAACCGAAGAGACAGACGTCAGGCAGAGCCTTTGTAGTTGGGGACAACATCGTGAGAGGTTTCTGCGGCAACAGGCGGGAGTCAAGGATGGTGTGTTGCCTCCCTGGTGTCAGGATCCAGGACGTCACAGACCGATTGCAGAGCATCCTCACGGGTGAAGGTGAACAGCCGGACGTGGTAGTGCATGTCGGCACAAATGACGTTGGGAAGAAGGGAAAATACATTCTGCAGTATGACTTCAGAGAACTCTGAAAAGCAGGACCTCCAGAGTGGTTATCTCCGGTTTGCTTCCAGATCCTCGTGCTGGTGAGGGCAGGAACAGGGAGATCTGAATGTGTGGCTAAGGAGCTGGTGCGAGAAGCAGGGATTTAGATTCTTAGACCACTGGAATCTGTTTTGGGGAAGGGTCAATTGTACAAAAAGGACGGGTTGCACCTTAACAGGAGGGGGATCAGCATTCTGGCAGGCAGGTTTGCCACTGCTACACGGGTGGGTTTAAACTAAATAGTGGGGGGTAGGAGATAAACTGGAGATATAAGGATGGAGTTAAAGGGAAAGAGAGTATAAGAAAAGTTAAGAAAGACACCAGAATTAACGGGGCAGAAAGCTCACGAAGGGATAGGAGAGTATGGCCAAGTGAAATAGGAATCGATGTGACGAGTGAGGGGAGTGATGGATTGAAAGTATTCTATATGAGTGCATGAAGTATAAGAAATAAAGTGGTTGAGCTTGAGGCTCGGTTAGAAATTGGCATATGATGTTGTAGGGATTACAGAGACCTGGCTGCCAGAGGACCAGGGTTGGGAATTGAATATTCAAGGGTATACGTCCTATCGAAAAGACCGACAGGTGGGCAAGCTCTGTTGGTGAGGAATGAAATTCAGTCCCTTTCGAGGGGTGACACATAATCAGGATATGTAGAGTCAGTATGGATAGAGCTGAGGAATTGTAAGGGTAAAAATACCCTAATGGGAGTTATCTACAGGCCCCCAAACAGTAGCCTGGATATAGGGTGCAAGTTGAATCAAGAGTTAAAATGAGCATGTCGCAAAGGTAATGCTACGGTTGTCATGGGAGATTTCAACATGCAGGTAGACTGGGAAAATCAGGTTGGTGCTGGACCCCAAGAATGGGAGTTTGTGGAGTGCCTCCGTGATGGATTCTTAGAGCAGCATGTATTGGAGCCTACCAGGGAGAAGGCAATTCTGGATTTAGTGTTGTGTAATGAACCGGGTTTGATAAGGGAATTCGAGGTAAAGGTAGTGACCATAATATGTTAAGTTTTAATCTACAATTTGAGAGGGAGAGGGAAGAATCAGAAGTGTCAGTATTACAGTTGAACAGAGGGGACTATGGAGCCATGTGAGAGGAGCTGGCCAAAGTAGACTGGCAAGATACCCTAGCAGGGAGGACAGTGGAACAACAATGGCAGTTATTTCTGGGAATAATACAGAAGGTATTCGGTTCATTCCAAAGAGGAAGAACGATTCCAGGGGGAGTAAGGGGCGACCGTGGCTGACAAAGGAAATCAAGGACAGTATAAAAATAAAAGAGAAGTATAATATAGCAAAGATGAACGGGAAGCCAGAGGATTGGGAGATTTTTAAAGCAGCAGAAGAACTAAAAAGGCAATACATGGAGAAAAGATGAGGTACGAAGGTGAGCTAGCCAAGAATATAAAGGAGGATGGTAAAAGCTTCTTTAGGTATGTGAAGAGGAAAAAAATAGCTAAGACCAAAGTTGGACCCTTGAAGACTGAAACAAGTGAATTTATTATGGGGAACAAGGAAATGGCAGACGAGTTGAACAAGTACTTTGGATCCGTCTTCATTAAGGAAGACACAAACAATTTCCCTGATGTATTCATGGCCAGAGGATGTAGGGTGACAGGAACTGAAGGAAATTCACATTAGGCAGGAAATGGTGTTGTGTAGACTGATGGGACTGAAGGCTGATAAATCCCCAGGGCCAGATGGTCTGCATCCCAGGGTACTTAAGGAAGTGGCTCTAGAAATTGTGGACACATTGGTGATCATTTTCCAATGTTCTCTTGAATCAGGATCAGTTCTTAAGAAAGGCGGGAGAGAGAAAACAGGGAATTATAGACCAGTTAGTCTGACATCGATGGTGGGGTAGATGCTGGAGGCTATAAAAGATGAAATAGCGGCACATTTGGTTAGCAGTAACGGGATCGGCCGGAGTCAGCATGGATTTGCGAAGGGGAAATCATGCTTGACCAATCTTCTGGAATTTTTTGAGGATGTAACTAGGAAAATGGATAAGGGAGAGCCAGTGGATGTAGTGTACCTGGACTTTCAGAAAGCATTTGATATGGTCCCACACAGGGGATTAGTGGGAAAAATTAGAGCTGTTGGGGCTAGGGTACAGATATGGATAGAAAATTGATTGGCAGACAGGAAACAAAGAGTAGGGATTAACGGGTCCCTTTCAGAATGGCAGGCAGTGACTAGTGGGGTACTGCAAGGCTCGGTGCTGGGACCTCAGCTAATTACAATATACATCAAAGATTTAGATGAAGGGATTCAAAGTAACGATAGCAAATTTGCAGATGACACAAAGCTGGGTGGCAGTGTGAACTGTGAGGAGGATGCTATGGAGGGTGTGAGGAGGGTGACTTGGACAGATAGGTTGAGTGGGCGGATGCATTGCAGATGCAGTTTAACGTGGATGAATGTGAGGTAACCCACTTTGGTGGCAAAAACAGGAAGGCAGATTATTATCTGAATGGTGTCAGGTTGGGAAAAGCGGAAGTACAATGAGATCTGGGGTCCTGCTTCATCACTCACTGAAAGTAAGTGTAGATGGGTTATGCATGCAACCTATAATGTAGCATGCTAAGCTGGACACGGGGGCGAAAGTGAACGTAATGTCAACAAAGCTGTTCCACCAGATAAGGAAGAATGAGCTGCTGATTGCAGATTGCTCTGTTTTGCGTGCATATGGGGGAGAGGAACTAACACCTGTGGGGAGGGCGACCTTCCACTGCGTGCTGCAGAAATCTTCCCAGGACCTGTCTTTCTTTATTCTGGACAGTGACTGTGTGACGTTGCTGAGCAACCAGGCATGCCAGGATCTTGGTCTGGTGTCGTTTGACCGTACGGTCCACGAGGTGAAAGCTGTGATGGATCCACTATCCGAGTACCCAGACTTGTTTGACGACAAGTTGGGGAAGCTGCCGTTGGTGTACAAGATCGTGACTGACCCATCTGTGGTGCCTGTGATCCGTCCACCCCATAGGGTGTCGTTCGCCATGAAGGGCAAGGTGGAGAGTATGCTGAAAGACATGGTCAACATGGGAGTGCTGGAGGCTGTCAGCGATCCAACCGAATGGGTCTCCACCATGGTCGCCACGTTGAAGAAAGGAAAAAATGAGATACGGGTATGCATCAACCCCAAGGACTTGAATATGGCGATTAAACGGCCCCACTACCCCATGAGGACTGTCGAAGATGTTGCCGCCCAGGTGGGACAAGCCACAGTGTTCTCCGTCCTCGATGCCAGAAGTTCGTTTTGGCAGATACCCCTGGACAAACGCTCCACGGACCTGACCACGTTCAGCACGCCCTTCGGCAGGTTTAAGTTTTTGCGGATGCCGTTCGGCATCAACTCCGCCAGCGAGGTATTTCAGCGTTCAATGGAACAATTGTTTGCAGGTCTGCCCTGCGCGATCATTGTGGACGACATACTGGTCTATGGGAGGGATGTGGCAGAACATGGCCGCAACCTCCGACGGATTTTGGACCGTGCTCGGCAGATAAATTTGAAGCTTAATCGGTCAAAGTGCAAGTTCCGGGTGCCTGAGGTCACATATGTTGGCCACATTTTCACGGCCCAAGGGTTGAAGCCAGACCCGCAAAAGACCAGCGCCATCTCAGAGCTGCCCGCCCCGACAGACGTTGTCAGTCTGCAGCGTTTCCTGGGTATGGTGAATTACCTGGGGAAGTTTATCCCCGACCTCAGCGAATTGAGCGCACCCCTGAGACAGCTCACCAAAAAGGACATTGCCTGGGCATGGTTTCCACACCACCAGCAGGCGTTCGACCTGCTAAAGACGAGGCTGGTCAGCACACCTACCCTGAAGTTCTTTGATCTACGGCGCCCGATCGTAGTCACTTGCGACGCCTCTCGCTTTAGACTGGGTGCTGCCTGCCTGCAACCCCACGCTGATGACTCGCTGCTGCCCATCTCCTATGCCTCTAGGACCATGACGGACACAGAGCAGCGCTATGCTCAGATAGAGAAGGAGCTGCTGGCGGTGGTTTTCGCTTGTTCGAAGTTCAAGGACTTCCTATTTGGCACCAGGTTCACCGTTGAGACGGATCACCAGCCACTGGTAACGATACTGAACAAACCTATACACTGTGCTCCAGCCAGGCTACAGCGGATGATGCTGCAGCTACAGCGCTTTGACTTTAAAATCATATATAAGAGGGGCACCGAGATGCATGTGGCTGATGCGCTGTCCCGGGCCCCCCGGGCCTCCTGCGACCGGCACCCCTTCGAGCAGTCGGACTTACAGGTACTGAACGTTAACTTCGTCCCTTCTCAGCAACTACAGTGCTTGGTTGCACATACCGCGAACGACCCCGACCTGCAGCAGCTTGCTGCTGTCATCAAGCGCGGGTGGCCCACCAAACGGAATTCGTTGCCTGCTAGCGTCCACCCCTATTTTTTGGTCCGCGATGAGTTGGTCCTCCGGGACGGCATTATTATCAAAGGACACAAAGTGGTCGTCCCTGCCTCGCTGCATGGCTTGTATTTTGACGCCGCCCACATGGGGCATCCCGGGGCAGATGCCACTATCTCGCATGCCCAGGAACAGTACTACTGGCCGGCCATGGCTAAGTACATCCAGGCCAGGGTGGATTCCTGTCCGGACTGTAACTCTCTTGCCCCGCATCAGCAAAGACAGCCGCTTTTGCAGCAGCCTGCCACTGACATGCCCTGGTCTTCTCTGGCTGCCGATATTTTCGACTGGCGTGGAAAGCAATACCTTGTACTAGTAGACTCTTACTCAAATTGGTTCGAGGTGGACCTCCTCCCTGCCATCACCTCCGAGATGGTGATCAGCAAACTTCGCCGCCACTTTGCCACGTTTGGTTCCCCTGTCCAGCTGCAGACAGACAACGGACGCCAGTTCACCAGCGCCGAATTTCGTGCGTTTGCTGCAAAGTGGAACTTTAATCATTTCACCAGCAGCCCGGAGTACCCGCAGAGCAATGGTCTAGCTGAACGGGCGGTCCGCAGCGCTAAGCACCTGCTTGAACAAACCCGCCTCTCGAACGGGGATTTCTATCAGGGTCTCCTGAACCTTCGGAACATTTCCAGAGACAGTACCATGGGATCCCCTGCCCAGCGACTCATGTCCCGTGTTGTCCGCCCTCCGATGCCTATTGCCCAGCAGTCCCTGATGCCCAAAGTCCTGCAGCCTGCTGATGTCCAGCAACGTATTGCCCAGAAGCACGAAATCCAGCACCGCTCGCATGACAAATCCTGCCGCCCTCTTTCGCCACTGATGCCTGGACAGGTCGTCCGTTTGCAGACGCCTACCGGCTATTCCCGACTTGCCACCGTCGTCGGGTTTGACAGCGCGCCACGGTCCTACCTCGTGGATTTTGAAGGGACTGTATACCGACGCAGCCGCCAGCACCTGTTGGCGGTTAACGAGCCCAAACCACCTCCTGCGATTCCGTATACCCCTCCACCGCGTGTCGAGCCTTCCTCCACTAACGTACCTTCTGCTCCCTGCATGCCACGGTCGGTCCTTTTGCCTCGGGTACCCCCCCCTGCTCCTCCCGGTTTTGCTCCTCAGGCTCTGTTGTCCCCTGCAAGGTCTTCTCTTTCTCCCACTTCTGCTCATTCTACCCCTTCTGTTTCACCTGGCTCACCTGTGCCTCTCCGTTCCCCCTCCAAGCTGGGTTCTCCGCCCACCTTCTTTCCCCGTCCTGTTTCTGTTCCTGTCCCTCCTCCTCTTCTTTCGGGTGGGGAGGGTGAAGGTGCTGTGCGCACTCGCTCGGGTCGGATTGTAAAACCTCCGGCTCGCTACGGAGAGTATGCTTAGCTTTGCAGGTTCTGTATAACAAACCTGCCATTGTTGTAACTTGTTTAAATTGTAAGGGGAAGGATGTAGATGGGTTATGCATGCAACCTATAATGTAGTTACCTCATCACCACTAACCACGCCCCATCATATTAGTATAACTGTAGTATCCTCCCTTTGTTCCTCCCACTAGGTCCCAGTACGCCTGAAGGCTGGATGCAGTCAGTGCTGGGACGTGTGTGCCATGTGCTATAATAAACTACCAGTAAAGGTTACAGTGTGTCAGATATCACTCCTTTACAGTAAGCATGCAGGTACAGCAGGCAGTGAAGAAAGCTAATGGCATGTTGGCCTTTATAACAAGAGGAGTTGAGTTTAGGAGCAAAGAGGTCCTTCTGCAGTTGGACAGTGGCCTAGTGAGACCACACCTGGAGTATTGTGTGCAGTTTTGGTCTCCAAATTTGAGGAAGGACATTCTTGAGGAAGTCTATTGAGGGAGTGCAGCGTAGGTTCACAAAGTTAATTTCCGGGATGGCGGGACTGTCATATGTTGATAGAATGGAGCAGCTGTACTTGTCTACTCCGGCATTCAGAAGGATGAGAGGGTATCTTATTGAAACATATAAGGTTATTAAGGGATTGGACATGCTAAAGGCAGGAAACATGTTCCCGATGCTGGGTCCAGAACCAGGGGCAACAGTTTAAGAATAAGTGGTAGACCATTTAGAACGGAGATGAGGAAAAACGTTTTCACCCAGAGAGTTGTGAATCTGTGGAATTCTCGGCCTCAGAAGGCAGTGAAGGCCAATTTTCTAGATGCTTTCAAGTGAGAGTTAGATAGAGCTCTTAAAGATAGCGGAGTCAGGGAATATGGTGAGAAGGCAGGAACGAGGTAGTGAATGTGGAATATCAGCCATGATCGCAGTAAATGGTGGTGCTGGCTCGAAGGGCTGAATGGCCTACTCCTGCATCTATTGTCTATTTATTGTCTAAAGTAGGCAGAATATTTTGCATGATAAGCACCCTTGCTATGAGTAGCTGATTTTAATAAACGTTCTTGAAATTATCACTCTCTCGTGGTCAGTTTTGTCAATGCAGGCATATTAAGCAAATTGTAATGAGATGTTCCTTTGGAGCTCCTTAAAGCAACCATGACCCATCATTAAGCCATCTTTCACTTTTTAGTGTGACACGAGACTGCAGATGCTGGAATCTTGTACAAAACACATAGTGCTAAAGGAACTCAGCGGGTCAGGCAGCATCTGGGAGGAAATAGATAGGCAGAGTTTTGGGTCGGTACCCTTACTTAGCCTGAAGAAGGATCCTGACCCGAACATTGTTTGCCCATTCCCTCCCCAGCTGAGTTTCAGTAGCACTTTGTGTTTTTACTTATTGGTGCTGTTTCTGATTTGACACAAAACCTGTATTTACAGCACCACCTAATGGAATATTTTTTGAAAGTTGTGACCACACACCAGTTTATTGTTCAAAATAGTGTGAAAAATGCTTGTGATTTTATCAAGTAAGCAAAATAATTATCTGAAGGGAAAGCAGCTGGAGAAACTGAGTGGGCCAGGCACCATCTGTGGAGGATTATAGACAGTCAACATTTTGGCTCAAAACTTTCTGTCTAGATATACTAAATGAAGGGCCTCCACCTGAAACGTTGACTGTCCATTTTCATCCATAGATAATGCCTGACCTGCTGAGTTCCTCTAGCTGCTCTTCATTTTTTTTTGATGTAGAATGCAGTATCTGCAGTCTCTTGTGCCTGATATCTAAAGGAAAACATTTGCCTGATTTTATGAGTTACATATTATTTATCGTTTTTTTCTCTTCTCGGACAGAATGATAAAGGGCAGACGCCAGCTGATATTGTCCCTGACCCTTTGGACATGCCCCTGGATATGGCAGAAGCCGCAGTGATTGCCAAAGAATTAAAGCAGACACTTTTGGATGCGTTACCGCTGATCTGCGACATAACAAAGTCGACACTGACAAACTATGATCACATCTCTGGGAAGGCACTGCTGATGTCACTGGGCCTGAAGCTGGGAGAGAGAGTGATGATTGCAGGGCAAAAGGTAAATAATGAATAAGCATGAGGATGGATTAATGCATTCAAGAACCCTTTGTGCTATTAGTGACGTGTGAATATAATAATTTTTTGTTGCTCTCTGTTGCTTCTGTATAACGTATATTGTTTCTGTGCAATCTATGAGGATTCTTTATCACTTTAATCTTGTGTGTCAGTCTTTGTCTGTCTGCGGTCATGATAACTATTGTAATCTCAGTATATAAATAAAAGTATTAAATCAGTCAGGCATGAATATGGACAATATTGTTAAAATACGTTTTAACAAAATGTATATATAGCGAAAATTAAAATTGCAAGTCTTGAGTTTACCATAACCTCCAAATTCTGATGATAAATAAAAAATTGTGGACAAAACAAATCTTCCTGTAGCAAAATCTTTTATTCCAGCTAGTAACTCTCATAACATACTGATCTAGAAAATCCTCTCTTATTGTTTGTCATTCCCTGATTTTAGTTTTCAAAAGTTTAATTCAAAATTCAAATTCAGTTTGAATGATTTTTTTTTAAATGACGGAAAACTCCATTTAGTACAAGAGAAGGATATCATTCTGGAATTTGGCTCATAGTTATATAGATGTTTTAAACTTGAATCAATGTGGCAATATGTCAGAACAGCGTTGGTCTCTGGCTGAAATAATCAACAAAGATGAAGAAGCGGCTAAAGTGCTTCACCTTATGTATTCGGTCTGCCTTTATTATGTTTAGCTGAATGACATTCTCCCTATAATCCTACGGCTAGAACTGCACACAATACACCATACGTGGTCTCACCAATGTCCTGATAGCTGCAACAGGATTTTCCAACGCCCGCACTCAATACCCTTACTACCGATGGCAAGCCTGCCAAATGCCTTTTCCACCTCACCTACGTGTGCCATCATTTTCAAGGAACTGTGTACCTGTATCCCTAGGTTTCCCTGTTCTACCACATTCTTTAGGGCCATACCATAAGCTGTATCCGGATTTGACTTACAGAAATGCAACGTAATGATGAGTATACTGTTGATGTTTAAAAGGTAGTCAGACAGGTTTGTGGGTAGGAAGCGTTTGGAGGGATAGGAACTAATGCAGGAAAATGGGACCAGCTCAGTTATAAAATTGGCTGGCATGGATGAGTAGTAGCGTTTATAGTGTGTTTTCATATTTCCTGTGAGGCTCCTTTCATTTTCTAATTTTCCATTCCTTTCTTTATTGATGCCTTGGCATTCTGCAAAATATAAAAATTGTCCCCAATTTTTGGGCCTACTTTTTTCCCCAACATTATAAGCCTTTTTTCTTGATCTAAAACTCAAACTTCTCTCGTTAGTCATGGATGGACTGCTTTCCCTATTTCTACTTTTGGTATGCCTGGTAAAACTATGTATTTCAACACTGTCATCCCCGCCAGCTTGATCACCAAACTCAGCGGGCTTGGCATCTCCACCTCCCTCTGCAACTGGACACTGGATTTCCTCACCAACAGACCACAGTCTGTTAGGGTCAACAACCTCAACTCCACCACTATAACACTGAACACCGGCGTGCCACAGGGCTGTGTGCTCAGCCCTCTCCTCTACTCCCTCTTCACCCACGACTGCATCCCTAAGTACGGATCCAACGCCATCATTAAGTTTGCTGACGACACCACGGTGGTAGGACTGATCAGTGACAACGATGAGTCAGCCTACCGAGAGGAGGTCCAGCACCTGACAACCTGGTGTGCCAATAATAACCTCGTCCTCAACTCCAAGAAGACGAAGGAACTTATTGTCGACTTCAGGAAGGTCAGAGGGGGCAGACATACCCCCATCCACATAAACGGGACTGAGGTGGAGCGCGTCTCCAGCTACAAATTCCTCGGGGTACACATCTCGGAGGATTTGTCCTGGTCCCTCAACACCTCCAAGCTGATCAAAAAGGCACAGCAGCGCCTTTACTTCCTGAGGAGGCTCAAGAAAGCCCACCTGTCCCCCCAGATCCTGACCAACTTCTACAGGTGTACCATCGAGAGCATCCTGACCGCCTGCTTCACGGTATGGTACAGCAGCTGCACTGTTGCGGACAGGAAGGCACTACAACGGGTGGTGAAAACCGCGCAGCACATCATCGGCGCCCCGCTCCCTGCCATGGATGCCCTCCACCGAAAACGGTGTCTGAAACGAGCTGGGAAGATCATTAAAGACCCCTCCCACCCCAATCATGGACTGTTTTCCCTCCTCCCATCAGGGAGGCGGTACAGGAGCCTCAGGTCTCGTACCAGTAGGATGAGGAACAGCTTCTACAATCATACCGTCGCATTGCTGAACTCGGAGTCCCGCCGATAGATTCCTCCGGTCCCTCCGTCCCCATTGTTTAATTATTCTGCATTTTCTATTGTTCTGTATCCTCTTTTTTTTTTAATTTCTATATTGCACTACTACGGACTGACGCAAAACTGCATTTCGTTGTACCGATACTCAGTATTTGTGCAATGACATTAAAGTTGAATTGAATTGAATATAAATTGTTTAAAGTTGCAGATATTGAGGGAGAAATGGCAGCTATAGTTTAATCAGGCAAGTGTAAGGTGCTGCACTTTGGGAGGTCTCATGTAAGAGGAAAGTATACTGTTAACACAATATCCTTAGCACTATTGATGTACAGTGGGATCTTAGTGTCTAAGGCCACAGCTCCTTGAAGGTGTCAACACAAGGTGGTAAATAAGGGCTATGGCATGCTTGCCCTCATCAGTCAAGGCATTGAGTATAAGAATCAGAAAGTCATGAAGTAACTTTATAAAACTTCCCTTAGGCTGCATTTAGAGTATTTTTGCAGTTTTGGTCATCCCATTTTAGAAAGGATGTGGAGTATTTGGGGAGAATGCAGAAGAGGTTTGCCAGAATGCTGCATAGATTAAAGAGTATTAGCTAATAGGAGCGACAAGAAACTGCAGAAGAAGGATTATTGAGCAAACTGCTGAAAGAATTCATCAAGTTAGGCAGCATCTGTGGAAAGAATGGACAGACAACATTCTTCAGACTGAGGAGAGGTTGGACAAACTTGGACAAACTTCTGGTAGAAACCTGATAGAAGTATATAAAAGTTTACAGGGCTTAGTTACAGTATACAATCAGAACCTTTTTCCCAGTGTGGAAATGTCAAAGTTTAGAGGAAGTAGTTTTAAGGTCAGAGGTGGAAAGTTTGAAGGAGATGTGCAGGGCGTGTTTTGTACATGGAGAACGGTGGGTGCCTGGAACACGCTACCAGGGGTCGTGGTGTATGTAGATATGATAGCAGCATTTAAGAGGCTTTTAGATGGGTGCACAGATATGCAGGGAATGGAGAGATATGGATCACCTGTAGACAGAGGAGATTAAAATGGCATTATTCAGAACAGAAATTGTGGTTTGAACGGATCCTGTGTTGCACCTTTCTACATTCCATGTGAATGTTAGCCCTTAATTGTTTATTGTTATAACTTTTTAAAATATAGCTTCCTATCTACTGCATATTGCTTGGGCAGCTTACAACCCATCGTTATGAATATTGATTTTCTAACTTCAAGTGACCCTTGCATCCCCTCTCTCTCTGTCCCTCCCCCACCCTAGTTGTCATACCAGTTTCACTGTTGTCCTGTTGAATTTCACTGTCTGTATAACTCGATATCACCTAACCTATAGCCAACAATGCACCATTGAGAGCTCCACCTTTCCTTGAACATCATTACTCTTTGCATATCTCATTCATTTGTTCTATAATCTCTCTATATCACCATCTATATCTCTCATTTCCCTTTTCCCCGACTCTCTGAAGTCTGAAGAAGGGTCTCGACCCGAAACGTCACCTCTTTCTTTTCTCCAGAGATGCTGCCTGACCCGCTGGGTTACTCTAGGTTTTTGTTGTTATCTACTAAAACTATCTCATGCCTCATGTTCATTGTTTGCTTTATTTGAGTTGAACTAAATCACTGTCTGATCATCGATTAGCCATATCCCATTGCATAATACCAGTTTTTCTTCAACGTACTGATCTAGAAAATCCTCTCTTATGCATTGTGAATTTGTTCTGCTTATTTTTACGATTAAGTCACTGCCTGTGAGGTTAAATATTCCTATGATTATCGTATTAGTCTTGTTACATTCATCTCTACTTTTTTTTATTATTTCAATGCTATGCATTACCACTACTGTCGAGGGGGGGCTTTATACAACGCCTATCAATGCATTCTGTACCGTGCTGTTTCTTAGATTTACGTGAACTGAGAAAACTTATTGATCTTTTCTCTCTACTGCCAGTCCAATTCTTAGATCACCCTGTGTTACTTATTTCATTCCAAAGTTAAGTATCCTGAAATATTTCAACCCAACTATGGTCACGTTGAAATTATGTTTCTGTATCTCCAACTAGGTTGCACCATTTTTAAATTTTTGCCATTAATTTGCCTATTGTCATATGAATGGTATATGTATTTAGATAAAGAGCCTTAATTTTGACTTTTTCATCTATTTAAAATTCTATTTTGATGTATACTCCATCTTTTCCCTTCAACTTCCAAAATGTCCCACTTCTAGAAATGCTCATGCCCTCAAGCCCTTCATGCTGTTTTAAGTATCTGCTTCTTTCGCATCAGATCAAATTATTGAATGGTTGGAAATGTCCACATCTGCTGAAGGGACTTATGTTAATCTATCCTCCTGAGTCATAAGATCAAGTTAAGGAAAGAAAGTGATCTTGTTTCGGGATTTCCCCTGAAATTATTGTTGTAAAATTGAGTGATTGACCAGTGACAGTGTTTCCACCAGGAGCTTTATTTTCAGAGCAACAAGCCCTAATTAGATTGATTAATAACATAATTAGGTTTTAAATCTTTTTGGCTGATCCCCAGGATCTAAGATGACTTAATTCCTCAGTAATCCTGTGATTGCTGTTGAGACCAATGAGACCGACAATCAGTTTCTGCTACAGGTGGGCGTCTGATGGGTCAAAGGTGTGGGTTGCTCAGAATGAAACTCAAAAATGCAAACACAAGCAGGTCCTGGATATGAAACGTTAAATGTTTCTCTTTCTACAGATGCGGACTGACCTGTGGGTTGTTTGGGATGTTTTGATCTTTCTGTATCAATGTGCTCATGTCATGGAAATGCCAGGTACTTGGTGCTCTGTGCCATTGCTGGCTGCTCCGCATTTGTTTCGATCAGTTACTGGCCAGAGATTCTCTTGAGTCAGAGGATTTTTTTTTCAGATAGAACATTCTTGAAACATTTTGTCTGTCATTCATGGAATTCCATTTGTTGTTAAGGAGTTCAGAATAGTAGATTTGTTTTAAAACCAAAAACTGCAGAGGATGAAATATTGAAATTAAAATAGAAACAAAATGTTATTATTTCTTATTTTCGGTGTTTGATGCCAGCGAGTTTTTGGCATTCTCACTGCAACAGATTGAGCATAATCAGAGACTTCAAGCTGGGGATGTTGGCCTGGGAGACATATGTGACTCATTTTTTACATATGGTGGATGTCTGGAACACACTGCCCAGGATGGTGGTTGAAGCAGATGATGGTTAATGGCATTTAAGAGGCATGTAGTTAGGCACTTGGATATGCATGGGATGGAGGAATAGGGATCACATGCAGGCAAAAGATGATTAGTTTAACTTTGCATTATATTTAGTACAGACATTGTGGGCCAAAGGGCATGTTCCAATGTTGTACTGTTCTATGTTGCAATAGAGGGAATTTGGCAGTGTTCAGTCCAGTAGTCATGGCACAGATATATAAATGATTAGAAGTTACATATTTGGTATTTAGTTCTTTATCCTACTTATAAACTTTACAGTATTATGGATACATTCCATAGAAACATAGAAACATAGAAAATAGGTGCAGGAGTAGACCATTCGGCCCTTTGAGCCTGCACCGCCATTCAATATGATCATGGCTGATCATTCAACTCAGTATCCTGTACCTGCCTTCTCTCCATACCCCCTGATTCCTTTAGCCACAAGGGCCACATCTAACTCCCTCTTAAATATAGCCAATTAACTGGCCTCAACTACCTTCTGTGGCAGAGAATTCCAGAGATTCACCACTCTCTGTGTGAAAAATGTTTTTCTCATCTCGGTCCTAAAAGATTTCTCCCTTATCCTTAAACTGTGACTCCTTGTCCAATGTTTGTTTTCCATGGTAGTAAATACGCAGCATTGTTTCTGGAAAACTGGTCTCTTATTAGGCCTTGAATCTTTTTTTTTGAGTCTTGAGCTTGATATCGACATCTCTCGCCGTTGTCTTTTGGAGCTCCTTTGTGTATACATTCTGAAACCAGAGTGATTAGATACTGCATCATTTTAAGGATAGCAAGCTGGTGGGATGCTTTCGATCTATGTAGGGGCCTCAGTAATTTACAATCTGCCTATCACCTGCCTCCCCTACACACAATCAGTCTGAAGAAGAGTCTCGACCTGAACGTATCCATGTTCTTCAGGGATGCTGCCTGACCTACTGAGTTGCTCCAGCACTTTGTGTTCTTTGTTTTACTGCTCTTGGCAACTTGTTATATCTTCCTCCATAACAATGATTTCACCTTGTTTAGTATGAAAATACCCTAAGAGATAGGAGCAGCATTAGGCATTCGGCCATCGAGCCCACTGTGTCATTCAATCGTGGCTGATCAAATTTTCCCTCTCAACCCCATTCTCCTGCCTTTTCCCCATAATCATTGACACACTTACTATTCAACAATCTGTCAATCTCTGCATTAAAAACACCCAATATCCTGGCCTCTACAGCCATCTGCAGCAATGAAGATAGACACGAAGTGCTGGAGTAACTCAGTGGATCAGGCAGCATCTTGGAGAAAAAGGATGGGTGACGTTTTGGGTCGGGACCCTTCCACACATTCAACACGCTCTCGCAAAATAAATTCCTCCTCATCTACATTCTGAAGGTTAGTTCTTTTATTCTGAGGCTGTGTCCTATGGTTTTAGACCACCATTACTGGAAGAGTAATGTCCCCTCAGTCCAATTATTTGGAGCCAAGCACTGATCCTTGCCTTATTTCACCGGCTGCCAATTAATATATTTTTTAATCTATGTCAGGCCATTATATCTGATTCAATGTGATCTAATCTTGTGGACCAACCCCCTGTGTGTGTTTGTTTTCTTGAAATTTAAATACACTACATTCACTGGTGACTCTTGTCCTATTCTATTGTCACATCCTCAAAGCCGTGCCTGTGCAGTTGGGCCCTTTGCAGATTTTCAGATTGTCATATTTTTTCCCTTTCACCTGTAATTGCCTGGGCTCACAATGGGGACACGGGTAAGCTTCCTTCTATTTTACAATCGCCTCCACGGGTCTTCTCTTCAATTTATTAACTTTAACTCAATTTCAGCCGACAACAGCACAACTTTGAACGTGGCAGCCGCGCATGAGCAGTTTGGTGGAATATTGCGTTGGGGGAGCGGGCCCAACGGGTCCGCACTTGGTCTAGTAGAAGATAGATAGATGCTGATCCTGGTGAATCCCCAAATGAATAAATATGTCTGAATCCTGGATGGATCAAGAAGTGCCCTTCAATTAACTGCAGAAAATGTCTAAAATAATTTACGGTGTACTCTACAACATAGTGCAGTGGGAAAGTCTGAACCCACAGGTCCTGATTAGATATCAATCTAATCAGTTTAGATTTCTTGACCCTTAGTCTCAGTGGGCCTTCTCATAACAATATTTTGAATATGGAATGAAAAGCTGAACCGGGAATTGAGATCTTTGGGCTCCTCGGGGGAAATTCTCAAGGTATGCAAGTAGTTCATGGGAAGTATAATTTATTTGAGTGGCTGTTAATTAAATGATTAGAATTAACAAGATTGATACTCGTAAATCTAAACACCGAAAAACTGGAACAAAGACTGTGTGTCTTGCATACTCAAAACACATTTAATATGGCTTTTGGTAATTTTTTCATGTTCTATGTGCGCTTCTCATAATTTTTTATATGCCTTGAATTGTTGATGATAGGGGAATCAGCAATGGTATTGTCACATAATATCAAGGATAGGTGATCAGACTTGTTGGAGGTGATCATTGGCTGATGCAAACCTTATTTTCCTCTCATCAGCCTATTCCTGAATGTTGTCTCAGCCTTGCTGCATTCAGCCTGCGTTGCTTCATTTGCTGAGGAGTTGTGAATGGAATTGAACATAGTGCAGTCATCAGCAAGCATGCTCACTTCTGACCTTGTATTGAAAGATAAATTAGTAATGGAGCTGCATAAAATGGTTGTGCCTAACATTGAGGAACTCCTGCAGTGGTGTCCTGGGATAAAACAAATCTGTTGATATTTATTTTGTAGAATGATGCAGTTGTGTGCTGTATTTTGACTTTTGAAAGGTCAAAAAAATGAAATGCTGCACAAGCAATTTTTTTCAACAAAATAGAGGGTGTACTAAGGTTGATTGAACATTGGTTAACGGAAAGGATTAGTGAATGGTTTAATATTTCCAAGTTTGCTGATGCCTGCCAATTTGAGTGGCAATGTGTTTCTGTATACCATTGGCCTTCAGAAATAATCAAAATCTATTAAGGTATTGAAAGAAAATCCAAATCTTTCTGTCTCTAACTGTAGTGTAGAGTGATGGAAAACAGGGAGGCTGGCAATTTAAATCAGATCTGGTGACATTTCTCAGAAATGTCTAGACTCTAGGCCCATAGGTTTTAACAATCAACAAGAGAATAGGCTACATAAGGAACAGGTTGTACTTTATAAAGAACAATGAACCTGACTTTGTTTCTAATCTGATGAAAAGGGAATATCTTCAAATAAAGTCCCTAACATCATTGAATTAGATTTTTGTTTTGTTTTATATTTACGACAAGCTAACTTTGACAGTATGCGATATAAACTGACACCATTAAACTGGACTTGTTTGTTAGTGGGTGAAACTGTACTGAAAATAATTCAAAGAATTGGTTGCTGTCAAGCACAATCATTGTTATCCCTAAAATCATATGCTCGGCAACCACGTTAACAGGTCTGCAGTCTCCTTCGGCGGAAGTCTGTAGGCAAGCAGCTCCAAGTCCATATTGGGAGGCATCACACGTGAGCGTCACCGGTAGGTTTAGATCGAAATAAGCGAGGGTTGGGGCACTGGACAATTGTAATTTAAGGATTTCAAAAGTCCTCGTGTTGTGGGTACCAAGACCAGGCAGTGTCTTTGTGAGTCAATTGTCGTAAGGGAGCAGATATTTCGCTGACGTTGGGAATGAATTTCCCCAAGTAGTTAACAATTCCCAGGAATCTCTGCAAACTTGTAACGTCAGTGGGAACTGGCATCTCGTTGATGGCAATGGTCTTGGAGGGGTCCGGTCTGAGGCCATCACTGGTGAAAACGTGTCTGACGTAATGGACCTCCTTGACATGAAATCTGCACTTCAGAAGGTTGAGCTTGAGATGGATGTCTTTAGCACGGTCCAGTACTTTTTTCAAGTTGGCATCATGTTCAGCCATGTCGCGTCCAGCAACGAGAATATCGTCGACAATGATGGCGCAAGGATACCCCATAAATAATTGTTCCATTGTACGTTGGAATACCTCGCTGGTAGAGTTGATGCCAAAGGGCATCCGCAGAAATTTGTAACGGCCAAAGGGGGTGTCGAACGTAGTGAGATTGGATGAGTCGGGGTCCAGCGGTATCTGCCAGAATGAACTTTTGGCATCCAGAACAGAAAACACGGAGGCACTGCCTAGCTGGGCAGCAACTTCCACCACTGTGCGCATCAGGTAGTGCGGACGTTTGATCACTGTGTTCAGATCTCTGGGGTTGATACAGATTCAGATTTCTTCTTTATTTTTCTTTGTTGCAACCACCATGGTGGAAACCCAGTTGAATGGGTCGGTAACCATAGCAATGGCACCCAGGGACACCATCCGCTGGATCTCATTGTGTACTCTGTCGCGCATAGCATGTGGTATGCGGTGTGGTGCTCGAACCACAGGTAAGACATTTTCATCGGTGACGATTTTGTTTTTAATGGATAGCTTCCCAAGCTTGTCGTCACATAGTTCCTTGTACTGGGAAAGTATCTGCTGGGTGGAGCCCTCGGCAGGAGATATTTGATGGACAGCGGGCGCAAAAGTTCCCAGTCCTAGATCCTGGCATGTGTTAATGCCAAGCAGAGTTGCAACTTTCCCACGGACGATGAAAAAGTTCAGTTTGTGAGATTGGGACTCTAGGTGGCAGTTCAGCACAGCTTCTCCAAGTGGGTGCAACTCCCCTCCCCCGTAGGCTAGCAAAGTGGCCGAAGTGTTTACAATACGTTCGGCATTTCTGATCCGTGTAAATTCGGATAATTACATGATGTTGCATTTGGCTCCAGTGTCGATCTTTGCAACACTAATGGTATTGTTGCAATGGTAATGGTATATGTATATGTATAATACATACATCCTGTGCACAGCTGCCCAGCCAGCAGCTGTCTGTCTCTTCATCTTTTTTTTAATTTTTAGTTAGTTAAAGTGTTTTGTTTGGAGGTCTAAACTTTTTTTATGTGGGGGGTGGGGGGGGGGGGGGGAAGGGGGAAACTGCCTTTCTGGTCGGAGAGGCAGCTTTTCTCCGGCTGCAGTTTCGACCCGTCCTCGCGGCCTACCAGCGGGCCTGGAGCGGCGTTTCCTGTCGGGGACCGCCCAGTACCACGGCTTCGGCGGCGGCACAGCGCTGGAGCGCTATCGCGGAGCGGGCGATGCCTTGCCCGGGTCTCCGCGCTGGAACTCCGGTATGCTGGGACCGGCGATAAAAAACATCGCGGAGCTGCGGGACTGTGGAGCGATCAGCTGCGGGCGGCGGCGCTGACTTTACATCGGGAGCCTGGGATCTCTCGACGAGATCACCAGTTGTGGAGCTCCATCCGGCGCGGCCTTGTTGGCTTCGGAAGCCGCGGTCTCCAGTACGGAAGCGGCCGTTCCAGGTGTCCCAAGCCGCTGTGAGGACTATCCCGACGCCGGAGCACCATCACCCGGCGAGAACGGCCTGGAACATCGGGCCTCCATGGAGGCAACTGTGGAGGCCTCAATAGGCCCGACTATGGGTGAACTGGGGATGGGACTGGACTTTGTGCCTTCCCTCATGGTGGGAACCATTGTGGGGGGATGTTTTTATGTTTAAATGTCTTTATTATTGTTATGTCTGTATTCTTTCTTTATGTGCTGCACGGAGAGGACGCTGGCGCTGTTTGTTCGCCGCTTCTCCGTTTGCTATTGTCTGTTACTATTGTAAAGCGACTTTGAGTCTTAGAAAAGCGCTATCAAAATTAAATTTATTATTATTATTATTATTATTGTTGACATGAAGTAAGACTTCAGGGTGGGGTTGCTTGTTAGTGGAAGCAACCAGAGAGTGTATGTTATGAATGTTATCTTCATGCTCGGGGAGTGTAACTGGAGGAGGCGCTGCTAGCTCTTTGTACTCGCTATCAGAATCTTCATGTTTTAACAGGTGTACAGACTGCCTTGGGAGTGAGCGAGTCCCACGGGTATAGCAGCATTTTAAGAAATGATTCCTCTTTTTGCAATAGTGGCATATTTTTACGAAGGCAAGGCACAGTTCGCGATCCGCAGGATGGGAGCCTCCACAATTAGAACACTTTTCAATAAATCTTTGAGATTGTCGAGATGTGTGGAGCTGAGAGCGCTGGTTATGGTAGGAGGTGTCGGTAGCATCAACACGGTATGAGGAATACAGTCCGGGCCCCAATTACTTAGTGTGAGAGGTCGTGATCTCAGCAATACGACAAGCATGTTCAGCTCGGGCCAGGCTTAGTTCAGTATCGCGGTAATTCATCGCGTACTTTATCACTGAGGATTCCACCCACCAGTCTGTCACGGACGAGTTCATCACACAGATTAGCAAAACGGCAGCATACAGCAATATGTTTCAGAACGCTAATGTAATTCTCCACAGGCTCACCTTGTTGTTGGTTCAGAGCAAACAATTTGGTACGTTCCAGTATGGAGTTGGCACGAAGGTCACACAGCTGTCTAAATTTAGTGAGCAGGACCTCTGGATCATCAATAGTTTCAGCAGGTACCACGATTTGGTTGTTGTGATCCAGAACTGCAGGTGCATAGTCGAAATGCTCAGCACATTTGATAGCTTCAGGGCCAGCGACGTTGAGAAGTATAGCGGCAAGGTGTTCTGGTGGAATGTTGAGATGAGTAGCACGGATGTAATGCTTGAAATCGCGCTCGAAAATCTGCCAACAAGGTCTGAGTCAAAAATAGAGGGTCAGGCTTGCGGAATGAGCTGGCCATGGCAACACGAGAAGATGGACAAAACGGGTGAAAACAAAACACTGGGAATAAAATAAAAACCAATATACTTAAACGCGGAGTGGGTTAACCACGTCTGACACCATGTTGAATGATTCATGCATACCCACTGGTCCGGTACAACAGTATTTATTGAATAACACATATAACACACTACAGCATGTTGCTTCTACCGTATAGCAGCACTGACTGACGCACTTGTCAGGTTGCGATTATATGAATATTGTGGTAGTAGGCGGAGCTTATAATAATAAACCAATAATTGGTTAGTAAATAAAGTAACCAATCTACAATCATGGCTGATTTATCTCTCCCTCCTAACCCCATTCTCTTGTCTTCTCCCCATAACCTCCGACACCTGTACTAATCAATAATCTATCTATCTCTGCCTTAAATTTATCCACTGACTTGGCTTCCACAGCCTTCTGTGGCAAAGAGTTCCACAGATTCACCATCCTCTGACTAAAGAAATCCCTCCTCATCTCCTTCCGAAAAGAACGTCCTTTAATTCTGAGGCTATGTCCTCTAGTCCTAGACTTTCCCACTGGTGGAAACATTCTCCCCACATCCACTCTATCCAAGCCTCTCATTCGTCGAAACTCCAGTGAATATAGGCCCTGTGCCGTCAAACATTCATCATATGTCAACCTACTCATTACTGGGTTTTGCATGCTATCCAAATATATCAGATATACTATACGTAAATACAATCGTCAAACTCAAATACAATAGATAGAGCAAAGGGGAAGTTACAGTGTGCAAAATATAGTTCTTAGCATTGTAGCGCATCAGTTCCAGCGACAAAATGTAAACAAAATCTGACAAAATGTAAAGTATGTTCAAGGTCTCATAGGGCAGTAATTAAAGCAGCCATCCATCTGTTTGCTGCATGAGCTTCAGCTGACTTGAAAATTGTTGGAGATGAAATGGTGCTTGGTGTATTTTTGGCTAAAATATTGTTGAACAAAAAGTTTTTTTGAATTTGTGAAGGTAGGGCCATGCCTGACTAATCAAGTTGCAGGTTTTGAGGAGGTCAATTGTAAAGTGAGTTTTTATGGATTTTGCAAGGATTTAAATTGCTTTGTTTGCTGACATTAACCTCTAAGTCAACTGTGCAACTTCAGTTAGCTGTATCATTTTCTGGACTTTACATTCTCTAGTTGCAGAATAGGGTTTATCAATTCTAGATTCAGCTGTTTGCAGTATAGTATGCAATCTTTAAATATTGAGACAGTAAGCTTACATTACCAGTGTAATCAGGCCAATCTTTTTGGCACACTTGGTTTTAATAAATGCCATTTACACTTTTAGCTTTTCAGTTGATTGGAATTTTCCCCTGTGGGTTGTAAGGGGACATGTATTTCAGTGACATATTGATCAAAGCAAAGATTTCCATATTTTTCAGAGATGTGTGATCCAATTTGTAGAGGTAAAGGAGCATTATTTTTAGAAGCATGATTAAACTCCGAATTCCCAAACTCGTTTTACTCTATATATTCTTGTTATGTGTACATCCAGCAGCAAGCACAGATTGCGTTCGGTACCAGTGTGTTTCCAAAATAGCCTTTATCTCGGTACGTATTTTTGCCTGTATATTTATCATTCTTTTTTCATTCTGGTTCATTTAGCTTCACCTACCTTTCACAGGTTCAAACAATCTCTGATCAATTTTGGTCAAGACGTGGCCTGTGATTATAATTCTGTATAATTGAAAATAATGGGGAATAACTAACATTCTACAATGTATTTTATGTTAATATATTTACTGCAAAATATTAAAATATTTGGTTTGTGAAAATTCTGCAGGCAGTATTATGACTAATTAAAATTTAGCTAAAACCTCTTAAACCTCTCCACTCTGCACTGGACCACTTGGACATTAAAAACACATACACCAGGTTATTGTTTATAGACTACAGCTCGGCGTTCAATACCATCATCCCCTCCACGCTGGTTACCAAGCTCATGGAACTGGGTCTCTGCTCATCTCTCTGCAACTGGATCCTCGACTAAAAAACTTCTTCCTCAATAACAATCAGCGCGGGAGCAACTCAAGGCTGTGTGCTCAGCCCCCTGCTCTACTCACTCTATACTTATGAATGTGTTTCCGGACACCATGCTCTATCCTCAAGTTTGCCGATGACACCACTGTTGTTGAACGAATTACAGATGGTGATCAGTCAGAGTATGGAAGTGAGATCGATCATTCAAAGTAATTAAAAAAAACTGAAATATCACATTTACATAAGTATTCAGACCCTTTACTCAGTACTTTGTTGAGGCACCTTTGGCAGTGATTACAGCCTCCAGTCTTCTTGGGTATGATGCTACAAGCTTGGCACACCTGTATTTGGGTATTTTCTCCCATTCTTCTTGGCAGATCCTCTCAAGCTCTGTCAGGTTGGATGGGGAGCGTCGATGCACAGCTATTTTCAGGTCCCTCCTGAGATGTTCGATCAGGTTCAGGTCCGGGCTCTGGCTGGGCCCATCAAGGACATTCACAGACTTATCCTGCGTTGTCTTGGCTGTGTGCTTAGGATTGTTGTCCTGTTGGAAGGTAAACCTCCGCCCCAGTCTGAGGTCCAGATCACTCTGGAGCAGGTTTTCATCAAGGATCTCTCTGTACTTTGCGCTGTTCATCTTTCCCTCAATCCTGACTAGTCTCCCAGTTCCTGCCACTGAAAAACATCCCCACAGCATGATGCTGCCACCACCATGCTTCACTGTAGGTATGGCATCGGCCAGGTGATGAGTGGTGCCTGGTTTCCTCCAGACGTACCACTTGGCATTCAGGGCAAATATTCAATCTTCGTTTCATCATACTAGAGAATCTTGTTTCTCATGCCTTTTGGCAAACTCCAAGCGGGCTGTCATTTGCCTTTTACTGAGTAGTGGCTTCCGTCTGGCCACTCTACCATAAAGGCCTGTTTGGTGGAGTGCTGCAGATATAGTTGTCCTTCTGGAAGGTTCTCCCATCTCCACAAAGGAACTCTGGAGCTCTGTCAGAGTGACCATCGGGTTCTTGGTCACCTCCCTGACCAAGGCCCATCTCCCCCGATTGCTCAATTTGGCCGGGCGGCCAGCTCTATGAAGAGTCCTGGTGGTTCCAAAGTTCTTTCATTTAAGAATGACGGAGGCCACTATGCTCTTCGGGACCTGCAATGCTGCAGAAATTGTTTTATACCCTTCCCCAGATCTGTGTCTCGACACAATCCTGTCTCGGAGGTCTACAGACAATTCCTTTGTCTTCATGGCTTGGTTTTTGCTCTGACATGCACTGTCAACTGTGGGACCTTATATAGACAGGTGTGCGCCTTTCCAAATCATGTCCAATCAATTTAATTTACCACTGGTGGACTCCAATCAAGTTGTGGAAACATCTCAAGGATAATCAATGGAAACAGGATGAACCTAAGCTCCATTTTGAGTGTCATAGCAAACGGTCTGAATACTTATATAAATGTGATATTTCAGTTATTTATTTTTAATTACTTTGCAAACATTTCTAAACACCTGTTTTCACTTCTTCATTCTGGGCTATTGTGTGTAGATGATTAAAAAGTAGATGATGATAAAGTGAAGGGGTCTGAATACTTTCTGAATGCACTGTACACTAAATTAAAGTGTCCTTAAAGAAAATTGCAAGATTTTTGATAAATACTATTGGAAAAGCCACATAATTGTTTGATATGGGGGCTGCAAAGTAATTAATACACAGATTGAATTGGTATATTTTTTTAATCTGCTTTGCTTTTGTGGAATGCAGGTCATCAAACCATGACTGCTTTAGACAATAGGCAATTAGTGCTGGAGCAGGCCATTTGGCCCCTTGAGCCAGCAGCGCCATTCAAGGTGATCATGGCTGACCATCCACAATCAGTACCCTGTTCCTGCCTTCTCCCCATATCCCTTAACTCCGCTATCTTTAAGAGCTCTGTCGAGCTCTCTCTTGAAAGCATCCAGAGAACTAGCCTCCACCGCCCTCTGAGGCAGAGAATTCTACAGACTCACAACTCTCTGTGTGAAAACATGTTTCCTCGTCTCCGTTCTAAATGGCTTACCCCTTATTCTTAAACTGTGGCCCCTGGTTCTGGACTCCCCCAACATCAGGAACATGTTTCCTGCCTCTAGCGTGTCCAAACCCTTAATAATCTTATATGTTTCAATAAGATTCCCTCTCATCCTTCTAAATTCCAGAGTATACAAGCCGAGCCGCTCCATTCTATCAACATATGACAATCCCGCCATCCCGGGAATTAACCTGGTGAACCTACGCTGCACTACCCTCAATAGCAAGAATGTCCTTCCCCAAATTGCGAGACCAAAACTGCACACAATATTCTAGGTGTGGTCTCACTAGGGCCCTGTACAAATGCAGAAGGACCTCTTTGCTCCTGTACTTAACTCCTCTTGTTATGAAGGCCAATATGCCATTTGCTTTCTTTACTGCCTGCTGTACCTGCATGCTTACTTTCAGTGACTGATGAACAAGGAGCCCCCAGATCCCGTTGTACTTCTTCTTTTCCCAACTTGACGCCATTTAGAAAATAATCTGCCTTCCTGTTTTTGCCACCAAAGTGGATAACCTCACATTTATCCACATTAAACTGCAAATAATAATAATAATAATAATAATAATAATAATAATAATAATAATAATAATAATAATAATAATAATAATAATAATAATAATAAATACTTTATTGATCCCCTCAGGGAAATTCAGAAGTCCAGAAGCCCCCAACCAACAAACCCACGCATTCAAAACGAACGCAGACAGAAAATACATAAAATACCATGTGGACACTACCTGAGAGCAATAAATTCTTAAAAAGACCAATAATTTAACAATTAAAAATTTAAAAAAGAAAAAATGCATCCCCCTACAGCCTAGCGGTCCGAATTATAAAATCTAATGGCTGCAGGGGTGAAGGATCTCCTGAACCGCTCCGTTCTACGTGGCAGGGAGAGGAGCTGGTTGTTGTTCCGAGTGCTCTTTTGACTCTCCAGAATTACATGGAGGGGATGCCCGGGGTTTTTGAGGATGACCTGCACCTTGCGCTTCATACGCCTCTCAAGCACATCCACCTTCCCACTCACCCAACCTGTCCAAGTCACCCTGCATCCTTATAGCATCCTATTCACAGTTCACACTGCCACCCAGCTTTGTGTCATCTGCAAATTTGCTAATGTTACTTTTAATCCCTTCATCTAAATCATTAATATATATTGTAAATAGCTGCGGTCCCAGCACCGAGCCTTGCGGTACCCCACTAATCACTGCCTGCCGTTCTGAAAGGGACTCGTTAATCCCTACTCTTTGTTTCCTATCTGCCAACCAATTTTCGATCCATGTCAGCACCCTACCCCCAATACCATGTGCCCTAATTTTGCCCACTAATCTCCTATGTGGGACCTTATCAAATGCTTTCGGAAAGTCCAGGTACACTGGCTCTCCCTTGCCCATTTTCCTAGTTACATCCCCAAAAAATTCCAGAAGATTAGTCAAGCATTATTTACCCTTCGTAAATCCATGCTGACTCGGACCGATCCTGCTACTGCTATCCAAATGTGCTGCTATTTCATCTTTTATAATTGACTCCAGCATCTTCACCACCATCGATGTCAGGTTAACACGTCTATAATTCACTGTTTTCTCTCTCACCGCCTTTTTTAAAAAGTGGGATAACATTAGCTACCCTCCAATCCACAGGAACTGATTCTGAAACCATAGAACATTGGAAAATGATCACCAATGCGTCTACAATGTCTAGAACCATTTCCTTAAGTACCCTGGGATGCAGACCATAAGGCCCTGTGGATTTATCTGCCTTCAGTCCCATCAGTCTACCCAACACCATTTCCTGTCTAATGTGAATTTCCTTCAGTTCCTCCATTATCCTAGATCCTCTGGCCACTAATACATCAGGGAGATTGTTTGTGTCCTCCTCAGTGAAGACGGATTTAACCAAATTCAGATTGGACTTCCTTCCTTATTGGACCTGACTTTACATGACTTAAACACAAATATCTTATAAGTGCTTTTAATTCGTTCTGTGGCTGTACCTCGGTCTTATTCAAGTAAAACTCCAGTTTTTGAATCTTGATTTTTTTTTAAACTCTGGCTTTGTACCCACCTCTCTTCTCCTCCTTTTACAGGACTCTCTATTTTAATGGGCTAGTGTATTGACATTTTTCACACATCTCTATGAATAGTCTTGCAACATTTTCTGCATTAATTTTGTTTATGGATTCAAACTACTGATGCTGTTAAACAAAATGATGCTGCCTGGATTTATTCCACTTGCTAATGTTGAGGCTAATATAACAATAACTGCAAAAAACAATTATTGTTTTTTACAAAATCATTATTAAATAGAATCTAAACTCATTTCTTTCAACATTGTTGGCGTCATCTGTTATTTATGCCTCAAATTCAGGTCTCAACGCATCTAAGTGGTAACAATATTCCAGCTTTTACTATTCTGAATTTAGAATTGTTCTTTAATTCCTTATTTATAAATCCAGAACAGCCATTTCATATTAATGAGTCCTGGATTTGGCCATCCCAACAAAAGGAATATATTCTTAATAACCCCTCTTAAAATTTATTTTAAAGTCTTCGACCAGGTTACCTCTCGGTTTTTTGTTTTCCTATGAAATGAGCATGAGTGTGTTCAGTATAATATGTTTCATAATTTACTTCAAAAGGAAGTCAATACCCTTCAAAAACAATTTAAGTCAGGCACTTGGAGATATTTCAATGCAAAAACATTATAAAAGTGAAATATTAGTATTAATTTTGTTCTACACAATGGTAAAATATTATCATAAATACATCTCAAAATGTAAATAATTTAACCAACTAAATCCTGCAAGATCATGCTGTGAATTGAAAAAAAAACCCCAGATGTTGTAGATTATAAAGTTTAATTAATTAAAAAATGGCAGCAATTGTTTTGGCGTGAGTCAGACTGATGCTTCAGAGTTCCAGTGACGCAGGTTCAATACTGACCTTTCGTGTTGGCTGTGTGAAATTTGCAAGTTTTCCTCGCGACTGCTTGGTGCTGGAGAGAGATACAAAATGCTGGAGTAACTCAGTGGGACAGGCAGCATCTCTAGAGAGAAGGAATGGATGACCTTTCCATTGGTCGGTAAATTGACTGTTATAAATTGTCCTAGTGTGTAAATGAGTGGAATCTTGTTGAATAGAAGGGCACATATGGAAAATAAGATGGCAGGTTTAGTGTAAATGGGGTTTGATGGACTCAACTGGCTGATGGGCCAGTTTCTATGCTGTATGAGTGTGACTTCTATTTTTGAGTCCAAGTAAGATCACCAAGTCCCAGATACCTAGAGAGTATAAGATTGGGGTTCTGAGGGGGACCTTTGCGAGTTGCACAGGCAATGTCCAATGTCTGCAATGGGGTAAGGGTGAATCACACAGTACCCTAGCTTATGGAAGGACCATCTAGAAGTCTTATAAGGGGAGAAGAAACTCTTGATGGTGGTGCGTGCTCTCAAGCATCTGCACCTTCTGCTGGATGGGAGGAGGTAGATATAGGAATGACTGGGCAACATCTACTGCTCTCTGCAAGCTTAACCTCTCTACTTTGCTATTCCGTTCTCCTCAGAATAAACAATAACATTCTGTTAGCTTTCTTAATTATCAGTATATCAGTCTTTTGTGCTTTATCAGTATACTAGTCTTTTGTGAACCATGCACTAAGACACACAGATCCCTCGGCATCTCAGATCATTGCAGATTCTCATCATTCAGATGGTATGCTATTTTTAAAATAATTTTTGCCAAGATAATAACACTATATGTTTACAAATTATTTTATTTCCCAGATCTTAATAGTAACTTGTTGAGTTAGTAATAGTAAATGCTGAGTTGCTCCAGCATTTGTGTCTAAGTCCGATTAAAGATAGTCCGAGCTTCTCCAATGAGGAAGATAGTAGCTCAGGACCGCTCTCTAGTTTTTGATAGATTGGTTCAGTTGCCTGATAACAGTGGGAAGAAACTGTCCCTGAATCTGGAGGTATGTGATTCAGGGACAGTTTCTTCCAGGCTATTATCAGGCAACTGAACCATCTAATCAACAACTGGAGAGTGACCCTGAGCTACTACCTACCGCATTGGAGACCGTTGGACTATCTTTAATCTGACTTTACCTTGCACTAAACGTTATTCCCTATATCATGTATCTGTAAACTGTGGTTGGCTCGATTGTAATCATGTCCTTCCTCTGACTGGTTAGCTTGTAACAAAAACATTCTCACTGTACCTCAGTACACGTGATATTAAACTAAACTAAACTACCAAAATAGCGACTTTCTTTGCGTAGTTCTTTTCTCCCTGTGATGACATAACCGGAGAAAGATGGTTGTAAGTTATTGTTTGGGACTTCATTTTCACTCTTCATTGATCAGCCTGGGTCATTACACACAGAAAATATCCATTGGTTGTAGCTGATGCATCTTGGAGGACCATTATTGCAGTTATCACCAGCATCAACCGAGGAAATTATGTGCACCAAAGCATAACTGCATCATTTCCCCATCAAGCTGCTTACAAGTGAATATTATACCCAGTGAAGGAAACCAATATACACTAATCTAGCTTTTAGCCCAGAAGTTGTAGACAGTATGTGCTATGGTAATGATGCCTTTATTCTCGCAAATAAATTCTTGACAAAGATTGTTAAATGGACTTTTTGTTAGTTTTAATGCCACACCTAACGTACATTTGCACTCTCTGCTGGACCTGTCACTGAAGTCTTAAATGAATGAAGTTCCATCCCGATTGAAAACAACAGTGATTGCAAAAGTACTGAACTAGTTTTACATTTGTTTATTCATGGTGAGATATGAAGCAAATGTTGTGGATAATGCTGAAAGCACACAGCAAAATCTTGGAAAAAATTATGTTTGGTGTGCTTATGGAGCCTAGCATTTTCTGCTTTTGTTTTGGATATCCAGATCTTTTTGATCACATCTTGTGGAAGGAATTCAGGGTACAGTTTGCCCAGGTTTTAAGCTACAAATCTCTGTTCGATGGTTAGCACGGACCCTGTAGGCCGAAGGACTCATTGCCATGCTGTATCTTTCAATCAATTAATATCCTATACTCGCTCCACAGTCAAAATAAAAGCAATGCACCCCTTCACACCATAAACAATATGAGTGTATTGATGTGAATTCATTTCATCGCTTGGTCTCTTGTTTTGACTGAACTCCTCACTCCATGTGTGTAAACCTCTGAAAAATCCACTTTGAGCATTGATAATTCTAGTCAATCAATTCTGCATAGGATTAATAGCATATGAAACATCTCAACTCTGCATTTATTGCTTGAACATAATTGCCATCTCGAACAATTTGCTGGAGGATCTCAGTGGGTTGTGCACCATCTGCTGGGAAATATACAGTCAACGTTTCAGGTCGGGATCCTTCATCTGGATCTGCATAATTGTCATCTTCATTGTGATACACTGGTTTATTGCCACCATCTTCTTTGTGTCACCTATATACAGGAAATCATTTACTAGCGCACCTCCTCTACCCCTCAATCTCTTCCCTCTACCCTCCCTCTCTACCCCCTCCTCCTCCCTCTACTCTCCCTCTCTACCCCCCTCACCCTCTCCCTCTCTACCACCTCCCCCTCCCTCTCTACCCCCTCCCTCTCTACCCCCTCCCGCTCTACCCACTCCCTCTCTGCCCATCTCCCTCTCTGCCCCTTCCCTCTTAGCTCCCCCTCCCTATCTGCCCCCTCCCTCTCTGCCCCCCTCTCTCTCTGCCCCTCTCTCCCTCTCTACCCCCCTCCCTCTCTACCACCACGCCCTCTCTGCCCCCCCTCCCTCTCTACGGAGTGGTGAGTATTGCGACCAATGGGTGAGTGGTGGAGTATTGCGTTCAGAGACCAACCCTCCCATGTGATACCGCTCGCCCCCCCAACCCCTCAATCTCTACCCCCCTCCCTCTCTACCCCCTCCCTTTCCCTCTCTAATCTCGCCTGTGCAGTTGGGGGGCTATGTGTAAGTGGATAGAGTGGGGGATGGGGGGAAAGGAGCAAATGAATAATATTAATATAATATCAAGGGGGGCGGTTAGTGTGTGTGTGTGGTGGGTGGTTAGTTTGTGTGTGACACTGCAGACCACCGCCCCCCACCCCCACGCAACCACGCGTTGAGGGGACGGGACCCAACGGTCTAGTAGAGTCATAAAAGTCTTACAATACAGAATATCTGTGCACCAGTCAAGCAGCCATCTACACACATCCCATTTTAATTTCCCAACATTCGCACCAATGATACCTAGATTCTACCACTTACCCACACACTTGGATCATCTTACAGTAGCCAATTAACCTACCATCTGGCTACCAATTAACCTACCATCTGAGGAAGGGTATTCTCTCCATTCCTTCTCTCCAGAGATGCTGCCTGTCCCGCTGAGTTACTCCAGCATTTAGTGTCTACCTTCGATTTAAACCAGCATCTACAGTTCTTTCCTACACAACCTACCATATGGTATGTATTTGGAATGTGTGAAGAAACTGGAGAACCTGGAGAAAACTCACATGGTCACAGAGAGAATATGCAAACTTTGCATCAACAACACGGGATGCCAGGATTGATCCAGTCACTGGAACTGTGAGGTAGCAGCTCTATCAGCTGCATCGCAGGTCCTACTGCTTCTTTTGAATTTCTAAAATAACCTGCTGCATCATCGCCAACACTTCCAGCTCTTCCATGGCCATTTTCAGTTAGTCTTGATGCAGTTTGGCTTTGTTGAATTAAGCATTGTACCAAAACAGCTACTTTATAGAGTGCTGACTGAGGGTAAATGATCACGTGGTGGACAGGAAAGGTGTTTCAAAGACTCACTTAGAACATCACTGAAGAGTTTGACATTGACACACATCACCAGGAAGAATAAGCATTGGATCGTCCTGTTTGGCGTAGTATCATTGGCGTATCATAGGATTTAAAAAAAATGCTAGAATGGAGGAAGCAAAGAGGAAAAGAGGAAATCACTGATGCTACGGCATCCCGGTATCACCTTTGTGAATGGAATTTTTAAGCCCAGTTTGGTCTAATAAATCACCTCCATATACATCACAACACTATAAACAAAATGTCACGGTCTTAGTTGAGAATGAGTGATGAATAACATTAAGTTGGCATTTTAAAATTTATGACTCCTGGAGAATCCCACGATGCGTTTGAACTGACTATATATTGTAATTAAAACATCCACCTCAATTTGCGTATGAAACAAGCCAAATTCAGTAATCCTGAAAACAGCGAAAACCTTTTAGACATAGAGCTTTACCCAAATTAGTATAATTTCATCACTTCTCAGGCTACCATCTGTGCCAGCCGTTGATTTGTAATACCGTTCTACAGGACTACACACTTTTGCTTCTCGTCTTGTTTATGAACCTAGCTCATGTCCTGAAATTTCTAGGGATAGCTTCTTGCTCTGTACTAATCATTGAAGTTTGTGAACAATCCCACTATTCTGGAATGGCTAAGTCACTGCCCAAATGACTTGTGCTACCCATAACAGATTGACCTCTCATTGATCCTGTATTCTCTTCATCTTTGCAAGTTGATGTCTTTGTTGGTATCACTCAATCTCACTGTAAACCCAAACCTGGAGAACTAACAATTCCATTCATTTCCAGGTGGTTTAACCACAGTTCCTAGCTATATACCATATGGCTTTTTGATTCATTATGAATTTGACATCTGCATGCTTTAGACTAACTGGCAGTTTACCTATCCCATGTAAGGTAAATATTGGGAATGAAATGGATCTGGCAGGGAAATCCCAAAAGATTCTATGGGTATTTTATGAGTAAAAGAAGGCTAGGGAGAGAATCAGTCCCTTTAAAGGTCAGCATGGCCATCTATGAATGGAGCCTCAGGAGATGGGTGAAACTTTCAACAAATATTTCTCATCAGATTTTACTGCAGAGAAAATCATGGAAGCTCAGGAGTTGAGGCAAATGGGTTGTGATGTCTTAGACCAGATACAAATTAGCAAAGAGGAAGTAAGAGGCAGTCTTGAAACACATTAAGGTGGATAAATCCCCAGGTCTGGCAGAGTGCATCCTATGGGAAGCGAGGGAATAATCTATGGAGGCCCTTGCAGAGATATTTGCACCATCTTTAGCCACTGGGGAAGTTCATGAAAACTGGAGGGTTGCTAATGTTGTAACATTATTTAAGAAGAGCAGTCGCAAGAACCTATGGAACTGCATGGGTAAGTAATCGTGTCTCAGAAATCTGTTAGGTTTTTGAAGAAGTAACATAGAGGATTGCTGATGGCAGGGCAGTGGACGTTGCCTATATGAACTTTAGCAAGGCCTTTGACAAGATCCTGCATGGAAGATTAGATTGCATGGGATCCATGGTGAGCTGGCTAATTGGATAACTAATTGGCTTGATGGTAGGAAGCAGACAAATTATTTGGATCAGAATATTCAAGGAGCCTATGGCAAACATCAATGTGTGTACTACTGCTGTCACAGACTTCATCAGTAATGTGTAGAAGACTAGGTGCCAAAGGAGTGTTCCCCAACTGGAAATCATGGAACCGGAGCCGTGAGATCTATTAACCACACAGACATCCATTGATCATGGCAATAATGGGCTACAAGGTGAAACCGGACAGTATTGTTGGCCACAATGCATACCACCCTGATGAGCTCAAATCATTCTATGCATGTGGTGAGCAGGTGGTCAATGGAGTGGCATTACTTGGCCAGAAATCCTCGAGAACGCCTGTACCCCCGGTCACTGTCGCTGCCTTCAAATTGGGCTTTCTGAGAGTGTACCCAGGAAAATCAACTGGCCTGATGGAGTCTCTGGCGGCGTTCCCAGAACAGACATGGTCCAGCTGGCAGGAGTATTTACGTACATCGTTAATCTCTTCCTACTCCTTTCTGATGTTCACGCCTATTTCAAGAAGACCACTATCATCCCAGTATCAAAAATTCCAAGGTAAAGTATACCACAAAAAGACACAAAGTGCTGGAATAATTCAGCAGGTTAGGCAGAATCCCTGAAGAGTCTCGATCCGAAATGTCATCTATCAAGGTTGTCCAGGGATGTTGCCTGATCCGCTGAGTTACTTCAGCTACTTGTGTCCTTTAGTGTATTAACCAGCATCTGCAATCATTTGTTTCTGCATTAATACTACTGTTTAGTTGCTCTGACAATCGCCATCATGAAGAGATTTGAGTCCTGTCGCAAATCCAGCCTCTCAGACAGTGCTGATCCACTGCAAATTGCCTACCGCTGCAACAGGTCCATGGCAGATGCTCTCTCCCGACCGCTACAGACATCCTTAGAACATTTTGCTAACAAGACCTACACCAAACTTATTTATTGACTGCAGCTCTACCTTCATCACCATAATTCCAACCAATTTCACCCCTTATTATGCACACTATATGCTCACGACTGTGCATCCAAATTCTGCTGCAACTATATTTGCAAGTTTGCAGATGACACCACCATAGTGGGCCGGGCCTTGAACAATGAAGAGACAGTACAGGAAGAAGATAGACAGCTTACATGGTATCAAGACATCAACCTTTCCCTCACTGTCAACAAAACAAAGGAGCTAGTCATCCACTTCAGGAAGAGAGGTGGCAGACACACCCTAGTCAGCATCAATGGTGTCAAAGTGTCAGAGCTTCAAGTTACCAAGTGCAAATACCAACAACAATTTGACATGATCTAACCGCATTAAAGCTATGGCTAAGAAAGCACACCGACCCCTCTATTTCCTCAGATGACCAAGGAAATTTGGCGCATCTCCAATCACTCATTAATTTCTGCAGATGCACCATAGAAAGTATCCTATCGGGATGCATCACAAGAGCACTGGGCCATCTAAGCAGGCTCTCTGAGGCCCATATCATCCTGGCTTGTGCATTGCTGTGACATACTGATTTCCTGCTGAACCCATTTGTAGTATCTATGTGAGTCAACTACTCTGTGGCAAACCACATCATATAACCATTTTTGTCTGCTTGTTGTCTGTGTGCACTTTGGAATTATGCGCTGAACAAAACTGCCTCACGTTTTTAATGACCTCTCCATTCTGACAGCAACTCCCTGAAATGTCAAATCTAATGTATCAAATGGTTTTGTTTGAATTCTCTCAGTTCCTACACTAAGTGCTCCCATAAACATCAATCTGAATTTTCTGGAAATTGCATTTCTCTGACTACTCCATATTCCACAATCATTTCCTCTGATCTGTTGTTGCAATAGTTGCCAACAGGCCCCTATGCAAGCAGTATGAACTTTTAAGCTCTCAGTGTAACAGCAGTGGAGTGGTAACATCCCATTTGGAAAGGATGGGTTAATCACAGACTTAATCTTGGACAAATTGGGCTGAAGGACCTGTATCCGTGCTGTATGACTATGGTGGCATGAATTCATTAACAGTGATTATAAACAAACATGTTGATGCTTGTTTATAAAATTAAATGTGGGTTAGCAGTGATGTTACCCAAGAATGAGAGTTATGCCCACTATTCCTTTTTTTTTTACACGACTTAGACTCGGGTATACAATTAAGAAATATGAATCTTGGTGGTAGTGGCAACAGTCTTAGGCTCTGGGACAGAATAGGCAGAATGGAGAAATGGGCAGATATCAAGAGTTTTAAGGGGTTGCATGAAATTTCACGTAGTTTCCAATCCTCAACAACTGCCGTGATCATTCATCTTGGTTTAATCAAATATTCCTCCTTCCTCCATTTCCTAATTGGTAAGTTTTAGCTTCATGTGATCGGTACTAGCCCCTTTCTAACAGATCAAATTAATGTTATGCCACCGCACTACTGATTGGATATATTAGGCAGTCTTGCAAGCACAAAGAATATCTTTAAGATTACTAACAGTTGCTGGAGCAACTGCCCCACGTGCCTTTATAATTTTAAGGGCCTCCTTAGTTATGTTCATCCCAGAGTTCAAATAATGCCGTTTTGTAGCTACACCTCTTCAGCCTTAGACAATCAAAGCTAAAGGTGACAGATGGACCACAAGGCTTATTTATGTGAGCAAGTGGATAAAGATGGAAGTAAGAAAAGAAAGACCGATGCAACATCTTATAGGTAGTGAAATAAGGGAAACACATAACAATGAACTTCTGGATCTTTCACCAATTAAATGACCTAATCCTTCTTGCAGTTCTGATCATAATAGTCACCAGTTCCTGAATCCTGACTATGCCAACATTAACATCAGCAATGGATTTACAAGTTGGATGCATGATCTGCATCATAAACGTCCGGTTGATCAAAGTGCCCAAGGCAACAAAGGTGCTGTAGTTATTTGTATGAAACCATTTGCTGCCCAAGTGCCAATGCATTGTCCATTAAAAAAAATATTTAATCTTTCTCCTTGTTCCGTGAAATAATGGCTCAGAAGCTTCTGCAGAGCTTGTTTTAAGCCTCTGTGAATCATGTTGAGACTGTGACATGCTTGTAGCTGTTGACCTCCAGAAGTTTAATTGAGTGATGACGTGGCTGGTCACTGCAGTTCTGTGCTTACATTCCAGGCTATCAGTCTCCGTCAGTTGCCATGGTAGTTCTTGATGATCGATGGGAGATTATTGAAATGTGCTACAAATCCTATGAACTGCATAGCAACCATTCCTCCATGAGGAAGTGACAGAGAGAGTATGTTTTAGCAGATTATTGATACCTTTGGCATTCCCAATAAGGTTGTTTGTTAGTCTACTGGTCTTCACAAGGTGAAGCAGATGTTTTGGCTGAGAATCTGAATGGCACCCAGATGAGCTTTAATCAAAGCTTCCAATGTGGTAAGAGGGCCAACAGTTTTGTTTTTTAGTTTAGAGATATAGCACGGAAACATGCCCTTCAGCCCACTGAGTCCGCGCTGACCAGCGATCCCTGTACACTAGCACTATCCTACACACTAGGGAGAATTTTTACCAAAGCCAATTAACCTATAAACCTGTATGTCTTTGGAGTTGGGGGGAAACCCACACGGTCATGGGGTGGATGTACAAACTCCGTACAGACAGCAGGATCCCGTCAGGATCGAACCTGGGTCTCTGGTAGATTCAGATTCAAAACTTTATTGTCATTGTGCAGTGTACAAGTACAGAGACAACGAAATGCAGTTAGCATCTCACCCAGAAGTGCAAACACAGAATAATGGAACAATGATATATATATATGTATATACAGTAGCAGTAGTCCAATTTTCAGGGGTGGGGGGGGGGGGGGGGGGGGGGGGGCAGGGGGGAGATCAGTCACTGGGAGAAGGAGTGTCCGAGGGGGGGGGGGGGGGGATGACTGGCAATCACCAAGGTGCAGAGTTAAGTAGGGTAACAACCGCAGGGAAGAAGCTGTTCCTGAACCTGCTGGTCCGGGAACGGAGAGACCTGTAGCGCCTCCCAGATGGAAGGAGGGTAAACAGTCTATGGTTCGGGTGAGTGCAGTCCTTGACGATGCTGCGCGCCCTTCGCAGACATCGCTTGCTCTGGACAGACTCAATGGAGGGGAGTGAGGAACTGGTGATGCGTTGGGCAGTTTTCACCACCCTCTGCAGTGCTTTCCGGTCGGAGACAGAGCAGTTGCCATACCATACTGTGATACAGTTACTAAGGATGCTCTCGATGGCGCAGCGGTAGAAGTTCACCAGAATCTGAGGAAACAGATGGACCTTCTTTAGTCTCCTCAGGAAGAAGAGACGCTGGTGAGCCTTCTTGACCAGTGTTGAGGTATTGTGGGTCCAAGAGAGGTCATCAGAGATGTTGACCCCCAGAAACTTGAAGCTGGAAACACGTTCCACCTCCGTCCCGTTAATATGGATGGGGGTGTGCGTGCCACCCTTAGACCTTCTGTAGTCCACAATGAGCTCCTTGGTCTTCTTGGAGCTAAGGGCCAGGTTGTTGTCAGCGCACCATGCTGCTAGGAGCTGGACCTCCTCCCTATAGGCCGACTCATCGTTGTCGCTGATGAGGCCAATCACCGTTGAGTCATCTGCATACTTGATGATGGTGTTAGTACCATGTACAGGTGTGCAGTCGTAGATGAAGAGGAAGTAGAGGAGAGGGCTCAGCACACAGCCCTGTGGAATGCCGGTGTTCAGGGTGAGGGTTGAAGAGGTGTGCTTGTCTAACCTAACAGACTGGGGTCTGTTGGTTAGAAAGTCCAATATCCAGTTGCAGAGGGAGGGGTCGATGCCCAAGCCGATGAGTTTGGTGATCAGTTTGGAGGGGATAATGGTGTTAAATGCTGAGCTAAAGTCGATGAACAGCATTCTCACGTAGGTGTCTCTGTTGTTGAGGTGGGAGAGGGCGGAGTGAAGTGCCGTGGAGATGGCATCCTCCGTACTCCTGTTCTGGCGGTAGGCGAACTGATGGGGGTCCAGTGTGGGAGGTAGGCAGCCTTTGAGGTGTGCCAGGACCATCCTCTCGAAGCACTTAGTGATGATGGGAGTAAGGGCAACTGGGCGGAAGTCGTTGAGGCTCGCCGCAGTGGAGTGTTTTGGTACTGTAAGGCGCTACCGCTCTGCCCCTCCACAGAATCCATTCAGCTCCAGCAAATATGTTTTGGGCTCCCTCTGTCACAGCAACTTATAGCTGTAGGACTAAACATAAGACTAAGCCTCTTGTTACTGCTTGTCGCACTGGATGCAATTTTCTCTTATTCATTGCTTGGTCCACCAGTATACCAGTTTTAATTCCCTCCTTTGTATTACCGGTATGTATCGCCTTTTCCTGCTGACAGGGTAAATCGGTACAGTGGAGCAGCTGGTAAAGCTGCCTCCTGGCGCCAGAGACCCGGGTTGGATCTCTGTGGAATCATGCATTTTGGTAGTAGGAATAAAGGCGTAGACTATTTTCTAAACGGGGCGAGAATCCAGAAATCAGAGGTGCAAAGGCACTTGGAAGTACAGGATTCCCAAAAAGTTAATTTGTAAGACGAATCGGTAGTAAGGAAGGCCAAAGCATTTATTCCGAGTGGGCTAGAATACAAAAACAGGGATGTAATGCTGAGGCTTTATAAGGCACTGGTCAGACCACATTTGGAGTATTGTGAACAGTTTTGGGCTGCATATCTGAGGAGGGATGTGTTGGCTTTGAAGAGGGTGCAGAGGAGATTTAAGGGCCTGTCCCACTTTCACGAGTTATCAACGAATTCTCCAGAGTTTTCCCCTTGATTTAAACTCGCAGAATGTTCGTACCGAGTCCGTAGGAGGTCGTAGGAGTTCGTAGACATATCGTAGAGGCCCATTATGCTGGCCGTAGGTACTCGTGGCATCAGGTAATCGGGACGTTTTTTCCAGCCCGGTAAAAAATGTCCACGAGTAAAAGAATGGTCGGGATGAAAGAAATTGCAACTTTTTACTCGTAAGGAGGGCATTGAAATAGTAGTGGGAATTCGTAGACATACTCGTAAGAGTTCGTAGGAGTTCGTGAACATAGTCGTGGAAGGTCGTAGGAGTTCGTAGATTACCACGATCTTGATTTTTTTTTTAAGTCCTTTAAACTCGGCAGAGGTTTTGAATTAAGTCGTGAAAGTGGGACAAGCCCTTTACAAGAATGATCCCAGGGATGATTAGGTTAACACATGATGAATGCTTAATGGCAATGGGCCTGTACTCACTAGAGCAATGTTTCCCAAAGTGGGGTATGCGTACGCCCAGGGTTCAGGGGGTACGCGGCAATTTGCAGCTATGTACTACTGAAACATAGATTCATTATTAGAAAAACATACTGTGGTTACAAATTATTTTATACATAGATATTTGCAAATAAATTATATATTTTGTATGAATTCTCCTACTCAAGTTGTGATAGCTGCTGTATTTGCAGACTCCCGCACAACAACTCAGGGGTGCAATGCTGCCGGAGCTCACCGGAGCGCCGCTCTGGCACCTCTGTAAAAAAAAGCCAAAAAAAACCCAGCAGGAATTTTAACTAGTGGGTGTGTGGTCAGGGTAATCTGGTTGAAAGAGGGGGAAGGGGAAGACCCATCAATACTGAGGTTCCCTGTAGGAGGGGTGGGGGGGTGGGGGGGGAGGAGCAATAGGACCCAGCAGAGTCAGACCACGTGCTGTCTGCATCGTGGAGGTTGTGGGCCTGGTGATGAGCCTGGAACTCTGGTGAGGTGACGGTTCTGGCCCGCTGGTGGCCGGTGGAGAAGCGAGAGTCGGCGGAGTCGCTGGTGGAGGCCCGTGGGGGGCTGGAGTACAGATACGGGTCGGCGGCAGCAGCATCGGTGGCCCCGGGAAGACAGTGAAGGTCGGCGACAGTGGCAGTGGCCCCAGGGAGGCAGTGAGTTGGTTATCGCGACAGTTTCGGTGGTCTGGGCCTGGGTTTGGTCGGGAAGGCGGTGAGGATGTGGATGTTGTTGCTGCTCCTGGTGGTGGCCATCTCGGCCTCGTGGTGGTCGGGCAGGCGGTGCTGCAGTCCAGCGGTGGAGCTCCGGGCCTGCGGGCGGGCGGTCGAGTCGAGGAGTGTCGGTGGAGGGACCTGTCTGGAGGCGGGCAAGCTTGTGATCCTAGTAGAGTCCAGATAGGCGAGGAAGCATTTGTTGAGGGTGTGGATCTGGCATCGAATTAAGTAGAGTTGTGGTCCATTGCAGGTGTGAGTGAGTGGGTGGGTGGGTGAGTGTGAATGGGTGAGTGAGTGGGTGAGTGTGAGTAGGTGAGTGAGTGAGCGGGTGAGTGAGTGAGTGAGTGGGTGGGTGAGGGAGTGGGTGAGTGGATGTCTGAGTGAGTGAGTGAGTGGGTGAGTGGATGAGTGGGTGAGTGTGTGTGTGTGTGTGAAGGCCCAGAGCTGCCGAAGAGTCAGGGCGAGGTGGTGCCGGGCCGGCACCTCTGTAAAAATACATGATTACCGTCTTTTTCTTTACTTGCTTGATGATTATATTTCACGATAATTAGTGAGAGCAACCGTGCACTATTTTGTCATATTATTAAATTAAGTATTATATGTTTTATTGTACTAGTTATACACTGGGATGTAATGAGAGGCTATAATCTTGTTTGACTCTTGGGAGACTAGCTTAAACCCCCCTCCCCCCCAAACAAAACCTGAAATGACGCCCCTGTTTGACAGCTCCAGCACCTAAAAACTCAGCACTGCAACACGCATATTAGAACCGCTGCAACACGCATAGTCGAACCGCAACTGAGGTTGAAATTAACAATTACAGAGCCAAATTTTGCCGAAATATTTTGGGAGAGTGGGACAGTCTAGGACCAGAGTTCACAGCCTCAGAATAAAATGATGTGCCTTTAGAGAGGAGATGAGGAGGAATTTCATTAGTCAGAGGATGGTGAATCTGTGGAATTCATTGCCACAGAAGACTGGATGCCAATGGATATTTTTAAGGTGGAGATTGATAGGTTCTTGATTAGTAAGGGTGTCAAGGGTTATGGGGAGAATGGGGTTGAGAGGGAAAGATAGATCAGCTATGATTGAATGGCGGAGTAGACTCATTGGGCCGAATGGCCTAATTCTGCTCCTACAACTTTTGAACATGAGGCACACTTACCTCTAATGGATCCTGACCTTGGGAGCTGTCTGTGTAGAGTTTGCACGTTCTCCCTGTGAGCATGTGGGTATCATTCCGGTTTCCTCCCACATCCCAAAGGTGTGCAGGTTCGTAGGTTAATCATCCTCAGTAAATCGCCCCTAGAGTGCAGGGAGTGGATGAGAAAGTAAGATGACATAGAACTAGTGTGAACGGGTGATCGATGGTCGGTGTGGACTTGGGAGGCCCAAATGCCTGTTTCCATGCTGTGTCTCTAAACTAAACTAAACATGCATAGCTACAGAGGTGGTAAGTGAATCGTTTGAGAGTGATAAGAAGATGAAAGGGGGAATGTGAATACTGCCAATTAGAGGTGAGTCCAAAATAAAGAAGGACACACGAGAGGAGATACTTATTCAGCAGGAGATGAAGCAACTAAGGGGGAAAGCAGCAGATGAGTTTTAGGGCTAAGCATAAGCGTATGGCAATGTGCCTCTGTTATTTGTGGGTGATAGATGTGAGGGTGATAATTAGATTCAATGTTGCAGGACGAAAAGAGGGTTTGAGCAGGGAACAGGGAGACGCACACTCTCCAGATGTACTTTTCAGATCTACTAATGTAATTGGATTTCTCGTGCCACTAGATTCTAAGCCCTGTGTGGTTATGTTTCTGCTGCTAAGTTCTGAGATTGTCAACCAGGTTCTTTGGACAGACTTTTGAGCATTCCTTTGCCACCTTCACAATCAGAAAACTTCACTTTTGCCCCTGAATGTTGCTAGGAATACCTCCAGGGAGTCATCTGTTAATCTGAGGATGGCCATACCATTCATCAGCAACACATTAATAAATCAAATACTTATATTAGATTTGAATAAATGCAACCTCCCTTTAGCAGGTGTGTTTGTGGTTTAAATAGCAGCCTGGGACTTCTAGTGTTAATTGCACAGTGTAGATGGGATTCAGCCTGCTGCCAGTATGATCATTGACCTGCCCGTAAATCTTATATTAATAAGGCTTGGCAATTAAAAGCTTCCAGGAATTTTTCCTTGTTTGTAACATCCAGCAGCACTATCTGCCATGGTGCGCCGAGCTCTCTTAGGCTTCCTTCCATTAAATGCAGTCTTAGTATTTGAGTGAGATGTGTGTAACTGTGAAACTTTGTTCAACATGTTCAATAGCTATGAGACTAACTAATACAAACTGTATTGCAGTTTACTATTTATTTTTGCTGTTGTGCCTGAGCCATTGAGAATGGCTATGAAATGAGAGATGTAAAGTCACTTGGCTGCTCAGATATTACACAACACAACAAGGGATAAAGCTCTTGTATGCCATTAAACGGATGTTTATTGCATGGAACTTCTGCGCATGATTAAATATTTATAAAAACTTAAAAGAACAACATATTAATATGGCAACAAATCAGTTAAATTAGTTCAGTGGTTATTATGGCCTATGTAAAATTGTGAATTTATTAAATATTCAGTCTCTTATTTTAAATCACTTAATTATATAACCATGTTGTTAAGATTCTGATGGCATTAAACATGGGGCAAGTTGACTGCAATGCTTTTAATCTTGTTCATTTTCAGTTTGAAATGTAATTTACCGAAGCAATGTCAAAACTGCAGGTGCCATTTGGATAGGGCATGGAATATTTTATCTGCAGGATCAATCTACAAGCTTATGATTAATTTAAGAAATTTAGTTTATGTTCCCTTTTGAGAAAAGCCCGTTGCAATATTCTCATATCCTGCTCAATTGCTGCAAAAGGTTTGACAGTACCAAATAAATCTATCCAGTGTTAATATTGAGCATTTCCTTTTCCGATAGTCTTTGGAACAGCTGCACAGACAACCTGAACTGACTAATATGTTTAATCCCCAATTTAGAGTCCATGCGCCAGAGAGACAGTTCTTTATTGTACATATCTTCTCTTGTTCTTTGAGTGAGATTATTGAATAGAAAATGAAGTAGCCGCTCAATGTACTTAAAAACCTACATTATATTATTTCCTTATCAATTCACTCTCCATTCTTTAACATAACTGTGGCTTTTAGTTGGGCAAAAGTTTCACTAGTGCCTGTCAGTCACCAGTAACTTGCTGACCATTATCCATGCAAAACGTTGACAACACTGTTTTACAAGGGAAAGGGAAACCTTTCACTTAATCTCCACATGTGCATTTCCAACTATACCTACACAGAGATTAAAAGTGGGGAATGCAATAATCTCACCCTGATCTTTCCACCTCCACCATCACAGTCCTTATTTTAGTCCAGAACGCAAAGGGCAATTTAAATGAAGAAAAACAGGAAAAAAATAAGAATAAATCTTTCAGGCCTGTGGGGTTCTGTGACTAATTCCGTAAATCTGTCAAGATACCAAAGACTGCTTGTTTAATCTTTGGTTCATAGTCATGTATTCAAAGATTTGCACAAAGCAAAGCCTCCAGATAAACTTTGCACTTGACATGTTAACATAATTTGATGTTTTCCTTGTTATCAGTTCTGCCACATTTTAGCAAGAAAGTGACGTTTTCACAACTTTTAAGATGAAATCAGATGAGCCACCTAATGTCAAGGCTGCTTTTGGGTTAAGGATTGCAGCAAAATGTGATCATCAAGTCTTTCTTCAGAATCCTTCTCCCTGTAAGTTGTGTTCCTTCCCTATCCTGTTCACTTCCTTAATAGCCTAATATATTTCTATGCACCACACGTATCACTACCTTTCTTCCTCTTTAAGTATATGTTCAGCATATGTTTTCTATTCTGTTCTATTCATTCTTTCACAACTCATCCTCAACAATTTATCCACTTCCTACAATTTATGTTCAACTCTCAAAACCTATCAACTGACCAGTGCCTTCTGCAATTTCAATCTGTTTCCCTTCTCATTTTTCTTTTCTTGCCTTCTGTTCCTATCTTATTGTTATCAACAAATCTCTGATTATTACCAAAATTTGTCTTGTTTTATTGTTAAATTAAATTACATTAAGAAAACATCTTACTCACTGAATTTACGGACCAAACATTCATCTTGGCCACTTTTAGTTCCAGATTCATTATCTTGCCCAACCTGCAGGCGAAGGCTGACCTCACTGAAATTGGGTCTTGGGCTTCACTTCAATAAGTTTGACAATCTGCCTGCGGCACCAGCACTGACAGTGCAGCTATTTCAGCATTTGAATTACAGATGGGATTCTTTGACAGCAATGACCTTAAGATAAATCCTTGGGCATGGATCAACAACATGGGAGGTAATCACAATACTACTGCTTCTGACATCACAGTGATGGATGTTCTCTGAAAAAGCTTCCATAGGCTACTGAAGGATCCTACTTTTACTCTTTTACCTTTTACTCTTTTACGGCACTTTTTTCAAGCAATCTTTTAAACAGTGTCCTTTGTTGTGCCTTCTTTGTGCTTGTTTGGCTCATTATAACAGTTTTTGCAACATAAAACTACCGCAGCATATCATGGCAGAGTGGGCGCAATGGTAGAGTTACTGCCTCAGTGCCAGAGACCCAGATTCGATCCTGACTATGGGTGCCGTCTGTACGGAGTTGGTACATTCTCCCCATGACCGCGTGGGTTTTCTCCGTGTGCTCTGGTTTCCCCCCACATTCCAAAGACAAGTAGGTTTGTAGGTTAAATGGCTTCTGTACATTGTCCCTAAATTGTAGGATAGAACTCGTGTACGGGTGATCGTTGGTTCATGTGGTATCTCTAAACTAAAAATAACAACACATTTCCAACACTTTTTCTCACAGAGAGTGGTGAGTCTGTGGAATTCTCTGCATCAGAGGGTGGTGGAGGCAGGTTCTCTGGATACTTTCAAGAGCTTGATAGGGCTCTTAAAAATAGTGGAGTCAGGGGATATGGGGAGAAGGCAGGAACGGGATACTGATTGGGGATGATCAGCCATGATCACATTGAATGGCGGTGCTGGCTCGAAGGGCCAAATGGCCTACTCCTGCACCTAGTGTCTATTGTCTATTGTCTATATGTTTTTTTAATGTTGTTATAGTATCTGCCTCAACTACCCCTTCTGGCAGCTTGTTCCATACACCCACCAACCCCTATGTGAAAAGTTACCCCTCAGTTTCCTATTAAATCTTTTCCCTCTGTCACCTTAAACCTATGTCCTCAAGTTCAAGATTCCCCTACTCTGGATAAAGACTGTGCACTTACCCTATCTATTTCCCTCATGATCTTATACACCTCTATAAGATCACCCCTCATTCTCCTGCACTCCAAGAATAAAGTCCCAGCCTGCCCAACCTCTCCATATACTAGCCCTCGAGTTCTGGTAACATCTTCATAAATCACTGCACTCTTTCCAACATCTTTCCTATAGCAGGGTTACCAAAACTGAGCACAATACTCCAAATGTGGTCTCACCAGATAGGTTATCCAAAAGTAAAATATTGCAATTGCTGGATGTGCAAATGGAAAAGAAAACCCTGGAAATACTCAGCAACCACAGTCATTGACCAGAAATATTATGAATGTCAAGTTGACTTGATATCTTATCATTTAGATGTTGTCTGACTTGCTGAATACATCCAGCGCATTGTTCTATAAACTTTTTGTAATTTGCATCTTGACTGACTGAGTTTGAACATGAATTATATTAAGATCTGAGTGAACAATAGATACAAATAGGTCTCATATTTATCTATGTGTAGGAAAGAACTGCAGATGCTGGTTTAAATCGAAGGTAGACATAAAATGCTGGAGTAACTCAGCGGGTCAGGCAGCATCTCTGGAGAGAAGGAATGGGTGATGTTTCAGGTCGAGACCCTTCTTCAGACTGAAGAACTGAAGAAGGGTTTCGACCCGAAATGTCACCCATTACTTCTTTCCAGAGATGCTGCCTGACCGCTGAGTTACTCCAGCATTTTGTATTTATCTCAGATTTATCTAGTTAGCATACAATTTCAGTAGTCTACAATGGTAATGGAGTTGTTGACTAGGCATGGTTATTAGTCTTTAGCAAGAGATGCCTATTTAAGATGAGGAAAACTCAACTAGATGAAAGTTTTGTGAGCTTAAGGCCCAATGACACCCGTTTATCCCAAACAAATTATGTATGATTATGTACTCTAATTGAAAATAATAGCTCCAAAAACAGAAAAGTAATTTTAATTTGAAAGAATTAACATTTGTTTCCATTATTGCCTGGGCAGCAAACTCCATGGAAATACTTGTTAACTGAAATAATAGAGATGTTATTCAGCTGGCAGAAACTGAATATGGAGAGAAATTAGCATCTGGTTATTTTTCTTTCCCATACTGCCTAATTTGAGAAAGACCATTGCACAGAAGCAGCCAGGTCTCTCTCTTGCATCTACAAATTATGTTCAATTATGTTATCATTTGAAGTTTCATGCTGAGTCCTAACCTGGGGTGTAAGAGAGCAGGATAGAATAGATTGAATAGAAAATGAAGTAGACGCTCAATGTACTTAAAAACCTACATTATATTATTTCCTTATCAATTCACTCTCCATTCTTTAACATAACTGTGGCTTTTAGTTGGGCAAAAGTTTCACTAGTGCCTGTCAGTCACCAGTAACTTGCTGACCATTATCCATGCAAAACGTTGACAACACTGTTTCACAAGGGAAAAGAAACCTTTCACTTAATCTCCACATGTGCAATTCCAACTATACCTTTTATCGGTGCTCCATTGAGAGCATCCTAACATACTGTGTATGCGTATGGTACACCAGCTGCACAGCGGCTCAGAGGAAAGCGCTCCAGAGGGCCATTGCCAACGCCCAGAGGATTGTCGGCTGCCCTCTCCTTACCTTGGAGGACTTACACAGTTCCCGCTGCATCAAAAAATCCCAGAGTATTATAAAGGACATTTCCCACCCCGGATCATACTAAGGGACTGTGGTACACTGTGAAATCGACAGAAGGATGTAGGGTTGGGTGTTTATGCGTGCTATTTTCATGATATTTATTTTAGTTGTTTATCTTTTTTAAATATTTTACCTTGTATGTATCGTTAGCTTTTAGAAATGTTTGAATGGTGCACTGACTGGCTGACATTTTAAAATTTTGTTGTACACGGTTCATGTTACAATGGCAATAAAGAAACTTCTATTCTATTCTATAATTGAGAGGAAATAGCAGTTGATTGGTATTGTCTTTTCCACTGGGTAAAATGTGTCAGGAATAAAAAACATAAAATGCCAGAAACATTCAGAAGGTCAGGCAACATTTAGTTTGGTTTAGTATAGAGATACAGTGTGGAAATGGGCCCTTCGGCCCACCGAGTCCACGGCAACAGGCGATCACTCGTGCACTAGCATTATATTATCCCAGTATCGCATCCTTCACACTTGGGGCAATGTACAGAAGGCAATGAACCTAGAAACCTTCACCACTTTGGAATGTGGGAGGGAACCCTAGCACCCAGAGAAAACCCACACAGTCACAGCGAGAACGTACAAATTCCATACAGACAGTACTCGTAGCCAGGATCGAACCCAGGTCTCTGGCGCACTGAGACAATGACTCTGCTGCTGTGCCACTGGACCACCCTATGGAATTGTGGAAAGCGCAACAGAGTTAACATCTGATGTTGGAGCCTTTTCATCATCATTCTGAATTCACGATTACAGCTGGAGTCTTTTCTGTTTGTCAGCAGCCATACCCACAGATTCCCAGCTGTGATTTCATGTTGTAGTGTCCTATCATTCTGCTCATGGGGCCTGGCTTGCTGATTAGCAAGAGTATACCACATATTATTTAATTGCCTTCATGTTCCCAGCCATCCACATCTAAACCCCTGTGAAGTCTTCTCACGATGATGCACTCTTTATGTTAATGTCAGGGCCTGAGAATGCATGATAGAACATAGAACAATACAGCACAAGAACAGGTCCTGAGCCCAATAATGTCTGTGCCGAAGATGATGCTAAGACAATCACTTATTTAGCTGCACATAATCCTTCCATTCCCTGCATATCCATGTGCCTCTCCAAAAATGTCTTAAATGCTACTAACGTATCTCTTTCAACAACCACCACCCACGGCAGCGTGTTCCACGCACCCGCTGCCATTAATCAGTATCAGTATCAGTATATCTTTATTGTCATTTTCCTGAGTACTCACATACCCAGAGGAAACAAAAAAACGTTGCTCAACCAGTGTCCATTCAGTGTGCAGTACAAATAACAACAAATAACTAGAAATAAAAAACATATATCATGAACAAATTAAATTAAACACTCTACTCTCTACTAAACATCAACAGGCGTTCCGATCGACAGCTGCTGCAGTGTGTCCAGGTTGATGGTTGGTGCGCGATACTTTGGCAGGGGGCTAAGTCCGTTTATCAGTCTTATAGCCTGCGGGAAGAAGCTGAGGAGCATCCTGCTGGTTTTGCAGCTAATGCTCCTGTACCTCTTCCCAGATGGCAGGATGGAGAATATGTGATGCGATGGGTGGTAGGGGTCTTTGATGATGGAGATGGCTCTGTTGATACATCTCTTCCTGTATATGTCCAGCAAGAAAGGAAGTGGAGCACCAATAATCCTGCTGGCGGTCTTCACAATCCTGTCAAGTTGGTGCCGTTCGTACGCCTTGCAGCTCCCGAACCAGGAAGTGATGCCGTTGGTTAATGTGCTCTCGATTGTCCCCCTATAAAAAGATGTGTAGTGGGGAGACCTGCTTTACGTAGTCTTCGGAGAGGGTGTAGTCGCTGCTGGGCTCTCTTGACCAGTGCTGTGGTGTTGGTTGTGGACATCAGGTCATCTGACAGGTGGAGTCCTAGGAACTTCACGCTGCTGACCCTTTCCACATCAGCTCCATCGATGTGCAGAGGTGTATGGTGATGGAAGTATCTGTGGCATTCAGTACTTCAGCTGCCCTGTGAAATATGGTATTGCCATGCCTTGTTTATGTTCTTAGAATGATGATGAGCAGTTACTTTCTGAGGATGTTTCTTAAGCATTTAATAATCATTGTAAACCTCCTGACCATTCGGCAATTAAACAGTACAACCTCTACTAAGCTCTGAACTACATAGACTACTATTGTTATTATTGCACTATTATTGTTTGTTTTTTGTAAAAACTCTTGCCCAGCACATCCCGTTTAAACTTTGTCCCTATGACCTTAAAGCTATGCCTTCTAGTATGAGATTTTTTCATCCTGGGAAAAAGATTATAGTAAAATGCAACTTCTTTATTTTTGGATAAACATTATCCAAAGAACGATATGAAAGCAAATTACTCACCTATGGTTAGTCTCTTGTATTTCACTCTTCATACTTTTTGTCTTAGGTTGGAACACTTCGATTTTGTGGTACCACTGAATTTGCCAGCGGCCAGTGGACAGGGATTGAGCTGGATGAACCAGAGGGGAAGAATGATGGAAGTATCTGTGGCATTCAGTACTTCAGCTGCCCTGTGAAATATGGTATTGCCATGCCTTGTTTATGTTCTTAGAATGATGATGAGCGGTTACTTTCTGAGGATGTTTCTTAAGCATTTAATAATCATTGTAAACCTCCTGACCATTCGGCAATTAAACAGTACAACCTCTACTAAGCTCTGAACTACATAGACTACTATTGTTATTATTGCACTATTATTGTTTGTTTTTTGTATATATACTAGTCTAAGTGGGACCCACATCACACGGGAGGGCTGGTCCCCCAACGCAATATTCCACCTCTCCACCAATTCCAATATTGGTGGCCAGTGGGGGGGGGGGAGGGGTTTGGAGCGCTAGTATTGGTGTTGTGGCCTGAAAAGACTGGTTTCCAGAGGGCTAGTATGGACATTGTGGGCCGAATGGATTCTTGGGCTGGCGTCTCAGTCACTCAAGCCTGTTGTGCTGGCAGCTCACTCACTCACGGCTGGTGGGCTGGCAGTTGACTCACGGCTATTCCTTGAAATTCCTTTTCAAGCAGGGTGCAAGGTCACCAAATTCAAGTGCAGTTTCTTACCACTTCTAGCAGGGTGCAAGGCCACCAAATTCGAGTGCAGTTTCATACCATTTCAAGCAGGGTGCAAGGCCACTAAAGACAGCGAGTCGTGACCTCTCCCTCCTCCATCTTGCAGAGACTGAGCCACGTCCACACTTCTGGGCTTTATAGTCCCTCCCCCACTACCACCAGAAGGGGCGTGGCCTTCATGGCGTGATTGACAGCAGAGAGAAAAAGAGGGGAGAAAGAGAGGGGGGAGAGGGGAGGGGGGCGAGGAGAGGGGGGGAGAGGAGAGGGGGGAGAGGAGAGGGGGAGAGGAGAGGGGGGGGAGAGGAGTGGGGGGGAGAGGAGAGGGGGAGAGGAGAGGGGGGGAGGGGAGAGGAGAGGGGGGGAGAGAGAGTGCCTTTTTATTTCAACCCAAACCCCCCAAACAATCATTTGCAGGCAGTGCTTTTTTACTTTAACCATATTTTCATTTTCAAACCACATTAAGGGTACTTACTCACAGTTGTGTGGACATGTATTCAGTGTTATTCACAGCTCAGAGAAACGTGACCCTCTGCCTTCCTCCAGCTAGCAGACTAATTGAGGCACACCACTTCCTGGTTTTATAGTCCATCCCTCCTGCCGCCAGCGGGGGCAGCAGAGAGAATGGGGGATTTTGTAAAATCATTAATATCTCTGTCAATTTTCATCGACTGAAAACATCCTCGGCACACATGCGGCGGAGGGGAGCTCTGAGCGAGGTGGCCAAAAATGACGGCCGTAGGTAGCGGCGTTCTCTCGGAAATCGCAGCACAGATTGCCGAAAAACCGGTCAAGAACAGACTTTTAGTAATATATATATATATATATATGATCTATATATATGTGTAATTGTGAGTATGTGTATATATATAACTGAACATTTCCCTCTCGTTTATATTGTTTACAGTGTACTATGTTTACATATTCTGATGTGCTGCTGCAAGTAAGAATTTCATTGTTCTATCTGGGACATATGACAATAAAACACTCTTGACTATCCTGACTAGCAATGCAGTACGTGTTAGGGAGAGAAGGATAAACTGTGATTGGCCAGTTAATTTAACATCAGCAGTGTGAACATTATTAAGAGTTTACAATTCAACCTCAATTCATTTAGGATTTTGAAATGAAGACAATGAGCGTGCTGTTATTATAGTCAGATTATGTTTGGCAAATTGACAATTTCTCATTTGATAAATAAAATCAGTTTTACTAGACAGAAAAACTCCTGGCAGCTCTCTATAACTTGAGAATTTTAGATGAAGTATACCCCGAGTGTGCTCTGATACTATGTTTAGCCTTGCTGCAGTTTCTGTACTTGACTGCTTTGGTAAAGAAGGCTGCAAAAAGGCTTCAAGAGAACACAGATATGCTAATTGCTGAGCAACAAGGTTGGTGGAGTACAAGGTGGAAAATTGAGAGCAGTAAACAATAGAAAAATAACGGAAATGTCGAATATTTTTTTAAGAGATGGGAATGGGTAGATTTCAAAGGTCCTTAATCGCCTTGTATATAAATCATTGAAAGCTGCTAAATAGACGCAGCACAGGAAATTAGGAAGGTAAATGGTATGTTGGGCTTTATTGGTAGAAGAGTTGAATACAAGAGTAAAGATGTCATGATAGAATACTCCTTACAGTAATAATAATAATAATACATTTTATTTATGGGCGCCTTTCAAGAGTCTCAAGGACACCTTACAAAAATTTAGCAGGTAGAGGAAAAACATGTAAAGGGAGTGAAATAAATAGTAGAGACATGACTAGTACACAAAGTAAAGACAGAATACAATTCAAAACACAATATGAGGCAATTAATGCACAGATGAAAAGGGAGGGGGAACGTGGGGCTAAGGATAGGCAGAGGTGAAGAGATGGGTCTTGAGGCGGGACTGGAAGATGGTGAGGGACACGGAATTGCGGATCAGTTGGGGGAGGGAGTTCCAGAGCCTGGGAGCTGCCCTGGAGAAGGCTCTGTCCCAAAAACTGCGGAGGTTGGACTTGTGAATGGAGAGGAGACTGGCTGATGTGGATCTGAGGGACCGTGAGGGTTGGTAGGGGGAGAGGAGGTCAGTGAGATATGGGGGGGCCAGATGGTGGAGGGCTTTGTAGGTGAGGATCAGGATTTTGTAGGTGATCTGGTGGGAGATGGGAAGCCAGTGAAGTTGTTTGAGGACTGGAGTGATGTGATGCCAGGATTTGGTGTGGCTGATGAGTCGGGCGGCTGCGTTCTGGACCAGTTGGAGTTGGTTGATGTAGGTGGAGCTGATGCCAAGGAGAAGTGAGTTGCAATAGTCCAGTCGGAAGGAGATGAAGGCATGGATGAGTCTTTCAGCAGCGGGAGGTGTGAGAGAGGGTCTGAGTTTGGCGATGTTGCGGAGATGAAAGAAGGAGGTTTTAATGACATGGCGGATGTGAGGCTCAAGGGAGAGGGTGGAATCAAAGATCACGCCAAGGTTGCGGGCCTTGGGAGATGGGGAGACAGTGGTGCCGTCGATGGTGAGAGTGGGGTTATTGATTTTGCTGAGTGTGGCTTTCGAGCCTATGAGGAGGAATTCTGTCTTATCGCTGTTGAGTTTGAGGAAGTTATGTTGCATCCAGGTTTTTATAGCTGACAAACAGGAGTTGATATGGGAGAGGAGGGGGTTGTGGGGGGATTTGGTGCCGAGGTAGATCTGGGTGTCATCGGCGTAACAGTAGAATTAAATGTGGTCTTTGTGATACCACACCCAGAGATTTGTCGACAAATTTAGGGTATACCCTAGAAGGTGAAGGTTTGCAGCAAAGATTTACCACATGGATTCCTTGGCGGCAAATCAGTTGTATCAAAAGAGAATGAGAAGGCCTACACCTCCATTCATCAGAGTTTAGAAGAAGGAGTGACCTCTTGAATCATAAAAGTTCCGAGAGGGTTTAACAGCATAGGTACAGGAAAGGCTGAAGATCTAGAACTAAGACTCATAATCTCAAATTAAGTTATGTGTGAAATGAGGAAAAATTCCTTAACTCAAAGAGTGGTCAGTCTTTGGAATTCTCTACCTCAGAGAACTGTTTAGGCCCTGATATCACTTTAATTCAGAACTAAAATTTATAGACTTTTGGATCTTGGAGGAATTGAGGATATGGGGAGAGTTTGGGAAAATAATGTTAAGATAGAATTAGCCATGATATTGTTGAATGGAGGAGCAGATGCAGTAGTCTACCACTGCACCAATTTCTAATGTTCTTACATTTTCCCTTGTACAGGATGTGCTTTTAGATAGGAAATGAGGAGGTATTTCTTGAGCCAGAGGGTGGTGAATCTGTGGAATTCATTGCCATAGAAGGGTATGGAGGTCACGTCATTGGGTATTTTTAAAGCGGAGATTGATAGGTTCTTCATTCGTAAGGGCGTTGAAGGTTAAATGGAGTTGAGATCAGCCATGATTGAATGGTAGATCAAACTCGATGGGCCGAATGTCCTAATTTTTCTCCTATGTTTTATTAATCTATGAACTTTGACAAGACAGTACTCCCTTGTAAAAATGAAATTAGTATTTCATAATTCTCTACGGTAGTGTTAATCCAGAAATGTTTTCTCAGAAAATAGTTTTTTAATAGTTTATTGTTTTTTTCAAGGAATTTTTGCGCCACTTTCCAAGATTAGTAAAGTTCCCACAGAGAAAAAGAAATTAAGCAGGACATCTTCAGTTAAAACAATTTCTGTCCGATCTCAAAAAATGGAATTGTCACATGTTGCATCAAAGGTGAACACAGGTAGGCAAAAATTATTAAGGCAAGATAAAATGACATTAATCTTTCCAAAAATTTATTTATCATTAATTTGAATGTTGTTTTGATTTTAATTATTTTTTGTGATAGTTCATTTTATTGATCACTCTATATGTTCTATATGGTCAGATGGTCAGATAACATTGAATCAAAAATGTTATGTCTTGCTTTTCACATATTATTGAGAACTAAACTGATAATGTCATTGCTTGTGTTAAAACATGCTTTTGGATTTCTGACAGTGATAAAAAGAAACAAATGATAAGACGATAAGAGAGAAGAGATCTGAAAATATAGGCTTATGAACAATAAGAATGTATTTATTAATAATACGTTGGGCGGCACAGTGGTGCAGCGGTAGAGTTGCTGTCTTACAGTGCCAGAGACCCGGGTTCAATTCTGACAATGGGTGCTGTCTGTACGGAGGTTGTACGTTCTCCATGTTTTCTCCGGGTGCTCTGGTTCTCTCTCACATTCCAAAGACATGCAGGTTTGTATGTTAATTGGCTTCTGTAAATTGTCCCCAGTGTCTAGGATGGAACTAGTGTATGGGTGATCGTACGGGTGGAGTCAATGGGCTGAAGGGCCAATTTCCATTCTGTGTCTCTCTAAACTGTAAACTCTCTCAGCTAAAAATGTAGGAAAACTCATCAAGTCTGGCGGCATGCATGTAAAGAGAAATCCAGTTCTGATGAAGATCTTGGAGCTGAAATGTTAACACTCCGTCCATGCATGCTGTCCAACCTGCCAATTGTTTACAGTATTTTCTGTTTTATGTTTGAGATTACCAGTAACTGGAGTCATTGTGACTCTTTGTATATTTTATAATGTTCTCAACGGTATTTAGAAGATTACATATTACGGGGGAGGAGGCTACCTGACAGGTGGAGGAAGCGATTCAAGGATATGCTCAAAGCCTAACTGCGAATAGATTTCAATGCAAAAATCTTTCATGTGACATATAAGAGGCTTTTAGATAGGCATATCAATATGCACGGAATGGGGGGATATGGATCATGTACAGGCAGAGATTAGTTTAACTTGACATCATGTTTGTCACATTGTCAGTCGAAGACCCATAATGTCTGTGCCAAACATGATGTCAAGTGTTGTACTGTTGATGTGTTGACACATGATGTCTTGTGCTGCACTGTTCCATGGTCTATCAAGAGATGCAGCATTTCCACGTAATCTCAGTCCCATGACTGCTCTAAGTGGAGAAGGAGCATTTGGGATGGAATTGAGACCCGCAGTGGTTAGAATTGGGAGCACACATGCCCAAGCAGTGCAAAGACCCATTCCCTCACCCATCCCAGTTGGCCGCAACCACCCCATGTGCGGAACTATCGGTTGTTCACTCAGTAGCTAACACAGAAAGCAGAGTGGAACTAAAGGGCCTGCCGACTACCTACAACTGTATGGCGACCCCACTACCACTGCACCTACGTCTACAGGATTATCGATTATCTCTATCGATTTTCTCCATGGCGACCAATTTTTGGTCGCAGAAAATGTGTCAACATGTTGAAATATTTGCTGCGACCATACTGAGGCTGTGACTAGTTCCCAGAATGCGGGAACTCCTCGCGACCATGAAGGAGACTCACCAGAGACCACCAGCGAACATGCGGCAACCATGTGGCGATCATGAGGCGTGCGCAGAGTCTCCTGCGCTCGCCTAAAAAGTCGTCTAATTGGGACAGGCCCTTAAGTTATCCTTGATCCCGAGGAACCATCTGAGAGGAAGACATAACACGGAGTTTGTTTCATTTTCTTTTGGAGCTGATAGACTTACTTCACTTAGTTATAAATTAATTGAATGAATTGTTGGCAATTCTCCATACCTGCAAAATTTATTCAAACTAAGGTACAAAAGTAAAGTGGCAATACCAAAAGTGTTTTTTAAAAATGATTTTATGGTAAGCTGCTTCCTCTGAGAAAATGGTAATAGCAAAGGAGTAAAATGTTGTTATTGCCACTCACACATGTTATTTTTGATTAGTGAATAAATTGGCAATGACATTTTTGTTATAAAAAAGGCAGTAGAAGCATTAGAGGGGAGAAAACATGATGGCTGTCATAAATAATTTGTGATTGTTACAGTATACCACTGGGGCAATTAAATAAGCTACTATGAAGATGAACAATCCTTGGATAACTTTCTGACCTTCAAATGTTGCAAGTATTTCACATGCATTATGAAAGGAATTATTAGCATAAGTAAAAAGATAGCTTGATAGACTCATCTGACTTATCAAAGGCAAATTTCTGTCCATTTATGCAATCTGAGTACTTAGATATACTTTAATGTCTCAGATCCGCCAGCTGTTTAATTATCTTATGTAAATTTTTGGATCTGAACATTACAAAGTAAATCTAGAAGTATTGGAACAATTTGCAATATTGTACCATTTTCAACTTAATCTATAATTATCTGGTGCTGTAAATTTAAGCTTTAAATTGTTTGGACGAAACATCAAACTGAATTGGAAATGTGTGTGATACCATATGCATAAAGATTTATAAAAGTAATCAATGAACACAGGAAATTAAATAAGCATGTTATATTCAACTAAATGATCTGTTGCCCTTTCTTTGTAATGGCCACAATTATCTGGTGGCATGCATTATTGGATTCAATGAATACCTATTTTGCACAATTAATCACATCTTTCATATATCTACTCAGATCAAAATGCCGCTTGCATTCCTCAACGTCCTAGGATACACATGGTCAGGCCTCGGGGATTTATCTGTTTTTAGCCACCATGCAGTCCTCTAGTACCTCACCCGTGGCTAAGGAAGATATAGAAATTTATGCGACGGCCCCTGAATTTTTTTTCACATGCATCTCGCAATGTCCTAGCATATACACAAAGTCAGGCCCTTGGGACTTATCTACTTTTCTGCACTTCAAAACTGCAGTGGCTTCTGGTGTTGACATCCAGTTGGGCGGCATAGTGGCGCTGCTGCCTTACAGTGCCAGAGACCCGGGTTCAATCCTGACAGGTGCTGTCTGTAAAGAGTTTGTACATTCTCCCTGTGTACAAATTCTCCTTGTGACCACTTGGGTTTTCACGGGGTGCTCCGGTTCCCTCCCACACTCCAAGGATGTTGCCAGGGCTAGAGGGTGTGAGCTATAGGGAGAGGTTGAGTAGGCTGGGTCTCTTTTCCATGGAGCGCAGGAAGATGAGGGGAGATCTTATAGACGTATACAAAATCATGAGAGGAATAGATCGGGTAGATGCATAGTGTCTTTTGCCCAGAGTAGGGGAATCGAGGAGCAGAGGGCATAGGTTCAAGGTGAAGGGGAAAAGATTCAATAGGAATCCGAGGGGTAACTAGAGGGTGGTGGGTGTATGGAACAAGCTGTCAAAGGAGGTAGTTGAGGTTGGGTCTATCCCATCGTTTAAGAAACAGTTAGACAGGTACATGGATAGGTCAGGTTTGGATGGATATGGACCAAGCGCAGGCAAGTGGAACTAGTGTAGCTGGGACATTGTTGGCCGGTGTGGGTGAGTTGGGCCGAAGGGCCTGTTTCCACACTGTATCACTCTATAACTCTATGTACACGTTTGTAGCTTAATTGGCTTTGGTAAAATTGTGAATTAGAAACATAGAAAATAGGTGCAGGAGTAGGCCATTCGGCGCATTCAATATGATCATGGCTGATCATCCAACTCAGTATCCTGTACCTGCCTTCTCTCCATACCCCCTGATCCCTTTAGCCACAAGGGCCACATCTAACTCCGTCTAACACTCTCTGTGTGAAAAATGTTTTTCTCATCTCGGTCCTAAAAGACTTTCCCCTTATCCTTAAACTGTGACCCCGTGTTCTGGACTTCCCCAACATCGGGAACAATCTTCCTGCATCTAGCCTGTCCAACCCCTTAAGAATTTTGTAAGTTTCTATAATATCCCCCCTCAATCTTCTAAATTCTAGCGAGTACAAGCCAAGAATTGTCTGTAGTTTGTAGGATAATGCTATTGTATGGGGATGATCGCTGGTCGGTGCGGACCCGGTGAGCCAAAGGGCCTGTTTCCGTGCTATATGCCTAAAATCTAAAGTAAAGTCTAAAAGATTAGGTTAGCTTGGAAAATAGTAAGATCCATTAAATTTGTTATGACCTCTGTGGCCTGGACCAACAAGCAATTTTCGCTCTCTTTTCCTTCCTGTAAATATTAAGACCAGGTTTTTGAAATATACAATGTCAGCATGTAAGGTGGGGAAAAACATCGTTATTTGTTGGTTCCATCTTTTAATAATCAGTGGTTTAGAAAATACAAGTCAATGACTGCAGGCATTCTTGATTTGGAGGTCAGCTGAAATGTTAAGCTTTCCCATGGAGCAATGCTGTCACACTGCAACATTGTGAATGTTACCAATGTGAATTTCTCCAATTAGCTAAATCTATTATTGTCAGCCAGTGGCATTTGTCAAGTTTGAGTTACTCTACTTCTTGGTTGGAAAACTAAAGTTTTAGGACACCAGATGTCTGGTTATTCTTTTTAAATATTACAAGATAGTATTGCTGGATCGTAGGTTATGCTTAGAATTTTTTTCTTCTGAAAGTGGAGATATGGATCTCTTAAACTGTTCTGTTCTATAATTCCATTAAAACCTGTGGCTGTGGGATATGACAGGAAGATAGATCTACCCCTGCAAGTGGGGTTGATTATCGAATGTAAATTACTTTCTTTCAGTAAATTCAATAATGGCTTTGCCAGAATTTGGTTCAACTCAGTCAGCTGGGTGGCGATAGGGGAATTGTAGCAAAAATTGCAAAAGCAAAAAATTGGGAAAAAAGAACAGAAAAGTAATATGTATCTAAAAATTCAATTTCATAACACTTCCTTTCAGCATTGTGCAACTGAAAATCAATTTTTCTTTCATAGTAAATGCAATATCATTTCTGAATCAACAACATCCTCGCGTGTATCATCGACCATCTAATTTGCGAGTAGGAGGAGCTCACCCCATGTGCTATCTCACTAGTTTAAGATCTGCCTGCTCTCATTCTTTGCTTTCTGCCCAATAATGTTCCCATTCCATTTATTAGCCCCAAATGTGTGTGCTGTAACTTTATGTGTGGAATCTTATTGAAAACCTCTGAAAATCCAAAGGTGCCACATCCACAGTGTATTCTATTCGTCAGATCCTTAAAGTGCTCCTATGGATTAGTGAGGAATATTTTCCTTTTGTAAATCTATACTGATTTTGCTCAATCCTATTATTCTGTTCATTCTGCATGTGCATTTTGCATTCCAGATTCTCGGAATTCTCTGCTAGACCAACAAATGGGTCGTTTCCTGTTTTCTTTCTCCATCCTTTCATAAATCATGGTAATACATTTTCAACCCTTCAATCCAATATCTTTTTCAGAATCTATAGAATTTTGGAAGATAATAACCTTGGAGATCACTATCACATTAGCCACCACTTTTGAAAACTCTTGGTTGAGATTATCAGACCTAGGTATTTATCAGCTTTAAGTCTCATATCTCCTCTCAGACTATTTTATTCAGCAATATATATTTTCTTCAGTTCCTTATTCTTTGGAATTACATATAAACTAGACTGGATGAGGATACCAGATTTCCAGAAGCAAAGATTTACCTGATGCAGCCTATCAAGATTCTTACAAGAACAGCCTTTACGTTATTGTCTGAAAGATAATGTTAGGGAAAACTGAAGTTATTACAGGAAGCAGGTTGAGTTTTCTGTTCTGAATTCAGATAGTAGCATTCAAATCTATGGAGATTAAAAAATAACAAGATTACAACCAACAAAAAAGCACAACCAGATGCTTTGATAATTTGTTTGATCAGCTCGGAGAAAGACAGATCATCACAACTCCTGACGTGTCTTATGAGTAGATCAAGTTAGAAGATTAAAAAGATAACTCAAGGAAAGATAGAGCAAGAAGATAAAGATAATTACTAAAATGTATTGTTGATTTCATCAAGTAGGAGTGCAGACAAATGTGTCTTAAAAGTGGTCTAAGGACAGATGCTGAAAGCTGAAAGTACAAAATGAAAGCAGAAGCAAGGAACTGCAGATGTTGGAATCTTGAGCAAAACACAAAGTGATGGAAGAAGAAAGAGGCTCAGGCAGCATCTGTGGGGGAAATGGACAGGTGACATTTCGGATCAGGACTCTTGAAGTGGGCTCCCTAAGTTCGACCATCGTTACTGACCTGAAGGCCTTCTTGGGACTTCTCAACTATTACAGATGTTAACTACCAAATTTAAGCAAAGTGATAGGACCTCTACATGGATTGCTGATCCTTAAAATAAAGCGGAAGTGGACAAAAAACCGAAATATCTTATTCCGAAAGTTGAAATAGTTGCTGCTGAATTCATAGTTTATTTGTTCTTTCAGGCACTATGAGCCCTGTTGTTTTGTGGCATAGAATGGAGGTGGGTGAATATAGACTGATTTTCTATCAAGGTTAATTTCCAAATCAAATAAATGTTATTTACAAATAAACAAAATGATTCAGCTGTAGAGACAAAGAACTGCAGATGCTGGTTTATACCAAAGATAGACATAAAATGCTGGAGTAACTCAGCATGTCAAGCAGCATCTCTGGGGAAAAAGGATAGGTGACTACTGAAGTAGAGTCCCAACCCGAAACATCACCTTTCCTTTTTCTCTGGAGATGCTGTCTGACCCGCTGAGTTACTTCAGCATTTATCTTTAAAATGATTCAGCTATTGGCACAGAATGACAAAGTTCATTAAGTCCTTCTCTTCAGAGATGAAAGGTCTCGACCCGAAACGTCACCTATTCCTTCTCTCCAGAGATGCTGCCTGTCCCGCTGAATGACTCCAGCTTTTTGTGTCTATCTTCGGTTTAAACCAGCATCTGCAGTTCCTTCCTACACAAGTTCATTAAGTACTTGCACGGCTTAGACTTTTTCATGGACCACAAACCCTTGTGAAGTATTTGCAGGGAATCAAAGGGATGCCTCAGATTCCTCTCCACTGGAGTGCAGACTGACATTAACATTACCTGCAGATAACAATGTTTTGTACAAGAGTGAATAATACACCCAAGATGTTGGAGCCCTGAATTGATTGCTAGTTGAAATCTAATACAGGGTGAGATTGCGTCAGGGCTAGAATACAATGATAGTTCTCCAGGCAAAACCCTCAGCTTATAGCCATTACAAGATGTGAATGCCCTTTCATAAATGTACAAATGTATTCAGCATTGAAGTAGGGAATATGACAAAGGGATTATGACAATGGCACATTGTTGCCATGTTACAGGAAGAATATGAGAACATAATAAAAAGGTTTCTTTTGGCTCAGAATATAGTTTAAGATTAAAGCAGCAGCTTTTTTTTTTGTAACTGGAATCTCTAGTTCTAGGGGAAATACCTAACTTGCATTTACTGCTTACAATCTTACATGTTTCAACAGATCATCTCTCATTCTATAAAAACACCAATGTTTAGGTATTAAACACCAATGTAGGCCCATTCTTCTTAAGTCTTCCTTAGTACATCAGTTCTTTGATCCCAGAAATCTTGGTGATCCTTCGCTGAATTGCCTACAAAGCAGGACTTCCTTAATTTTATTCTCCACCCCATTTGCTTTCCTGGATTTTTGCTGTACTTGCTCGTTGCCTTTCCTGCATATTATCTGCAGTGTAACTTCCAGTGTTTCATGTACAAAGACATACAGATCTTTGTATCGGGCAGTATTTTGTGCTTTCTCTTGTTCTCCCGAGATGCTACTTGACCCACTGAGTTACTCCAGCACGTTGTGTGTTTCTTTTGCAAACCAGCATCTGCAGTTCCTTGTATCTCCTCAAAGGTGAAAGACTGGCCTGTGTGCTGGCCCAGCGACATCTCCAACTCTGCAATCTCTTGCGGTCTTAGTCAGAGCTGTTCCAAAACCAAACTGAAGCATGCTGGAGGAAGAATGTCATTAAGTTGGAATGGGTACAGAAGAGATACACCAGGATGTCATCTAGAGTGGGCTAGAGTGAGAGGTTGAATATTTTCTTTGGAGCACTGGTGGCTGAGGGGTGACTATCTTGAGTTGTACAATATCATGAGGCACATGGATATAGTGAATGTTTAAGAAAGAACTGCAGATGCTGGAAAAAATGAAGGTAGACAAAAACGCTGGAGAAGGTCAGCGGGTGAGGCAGCATCTATGGAGCGAAGGAATAGGTGACGTTTCAGATCGAGACCCTTCTTCAGTCTGATGTGGGGTGGGGGGGGGGGGCGGGAAGAAGAAAGGAAGAGGCAGAGATAGTGGGCTGTGGGAGAGCTGGGAAGGGGAGGGGAAAGAAGGGAGAAAGCAAGGACTACCTGAAATTGGAGAAGTCAATGTTCATACCGCTGGGGTGTAAACTACCCAAGCGAAATATGAGGTGCTGCTCCCCCAATTTGCAGTGGGTCTCACTCTGGCCATGGAGGCCCAGGACAGAAAGGTCGGATACAGAATGGGAGGGGGAGTTGAAGTGCTGAGCCACCGGGAGATCGGGTTGGTTAAAGCGGACTGTGCCGAGGTGTTGGGCAAAGCGATCGCCAAGATTGCACTTGGTCTCACCGATGTAGAGCAATTGACCCCTAGAGCAGCGGATGTAATAGATGAGGTTGGAGGAGGTGCAGGTGAACCTCTGCCTCACATGGAAAGCCTGCTTGAGTCCTTGGATGGAGTCAAGGGGGGAGGTAAAGTGACAAGTGTAGCATTTCCTGCGGTTGCAAGGGAAAGTACCAGGGGAGGGGGTGGTTTGGGTGGGAAGGGACGAATTGACCAGGGAGTTACGGAGGGAGCGGTCTCTGCGGAAATATAGTGATTGCTCACCATCTTTTTCACAGGGTAGAGGATTCTAAAATTAAGGGAATAGGCTTAAGGTGAGATTGGAAAGATTTAAGAGGGACCTCAAACCTCAACTTTTTCACTTGCAGAGTACTCCATATCTGGTATGAACTACCAGACAAAGGTATGGAAGTGGATATAATTATGACTATTAAAATATATTTATATATATATATGGATGAGAAAGGTTTAGAGGTCTATGGGCCAAATGGAACTACCCCACTTACCAACTTGTTTGGCATGAACAAGTTGGGCCAAAGGGCCCGTTTCCATGCTGTCCGCATCTGTGATTGAGTCCAACTGTGTATATAATTTTTTTGCATCACTGCATTCAGGTTTTCATTGTTTGGCATTAAGCAGCACAATATCTCCTCCCGTTTACTTCGACATGTATGTGTGAAGGATGTTCCTTCCAATTTGCACCTTAGAATTGGAAGGGATGTCCTTCACACATTCACATCTGGCCTATGAATATGTGAAGGACATCAGACTTCCTGGTGGCATAGGTGTTGAGTTGGAAAACTTGGAGTCTTCTTTATTCTATGTTGCTGTCTTTCATGTACTCTCAATGACCTGAATGAGTTTCAGAATACCTGTCAACCCATGCTACAGCCATTATCTACCTCTTCTTTAGGAGATTTGGGATGTGGTTAATGCAGGATGTGAGAGGCTGCCTTTCATCGTGGAGGCTTATTTAAAAGATGGTGTTCATTTAAAATATTAGGTCCCCTTCTCACTATGTCAGAGAACTAGAATTTAGATAGTTTAGCTAGTAATGCGTTGTTACTGTATAAGTTGGAAGTAATCATTCAAGTTAATTGTCCACTTTGATTCTTGCCCTCATTTTTGGAGGCTTTCCAATTTAACCGCATCGTGAATTAGTTTTGCAGCAAATCTCTCTCCATGATAAGCTGATTAACCATTTTAATAAGATTTTTGATGACATTTGATCACAGGATGTGTAGATAATTACATATGTAAGTGAACAAAAATATAGTCAATAATTTGTGAGATCTTTCTCACTAATTGGTCATCAATAAGAATTTGTTCTTCAACTCTTGAGATTGTCTGTTATGATTTTGAAAGCTTGACTAAATGTTCTTTTCAACATTTCCAAGGCTTTTCAGCTATTATTACAGACTGTGTTTGGGAATGCTCAATTATTATTTAATTCCTTTGACTTAAGTGTTATTTACAAACACCACATTTACATTCTGGAGAGAAAACTAACAAGTGAATGGAAAATATAAAAAAATCCACTTCCAGGTTTTATTCTGTAGGATGCATGATTATTGTTGACATTTGACTGAAATGTATTCTTTGGTGATGAAACGGCAAAAAAAAGATTTATTTTCCACTTGGCCTTTTTCAGCACCTGCATAAATAATTAATTAAAGTAATAAATATAATATTAAAACTAAATTGAACATGTTTAATGGTTGTGCAATTACTAAAAAGAATGGCAAAGAACTCTGTATATCGGGCAATACCTGGCATAGGTGTTTGAGCAGATTCCCCACCGTAAGGCACAAGGAATTCCTGTAACTTTGTGCTCCCTTGCTGGAAGCAATGAGCAGTTCAGAATCAGCATGGAGTTGAAGAAATGACAGCAAACAGCTGTTAGCGATTTCAGGATTTCTGCATTTGTGCATACGTGACTTGAAATTCTGAGCCTGCTAGTTCTTAACTCAGAGCAATTTCACAATTTTGTGCAGAAATGGTGACAGCCTTGCCCATTCATTGGTTTTAGCTGCAAAATCCAAGCCAATAAATACTTCACGCATACCAGTTGTTTTGCTCTGTAACCTTTGCACAACTCTACAAAAGAACTTCATGAGTCTGACAGTGGCAACTCTGATATACAGTGCAAATTCTTCAAAATGAAACTTTGCCAAATGTATTACCCGAACATCATGAAATAACAGGATTATTTAAAACAGCTGATTAAAAATTGGTAGTTCATTTTACTTCTTGGCTGCTTTTCTTTCCCATAGATATGAGTAAGAGAGGTATAAATAAATTAGATAGCCAGTGTTAGTTTCCCATGGTAGGGCAGTCTAAAACTAGAGTGCATAGATTTAAAATGAGAGGCAGGTGGTTGAAAGGATTTCTGAGTGGGAATTGATATCCTGGTGTTAGGGACAGTGATGGAATTGATTTGGAGTTGGCTAAGTCACTGTCAACAGAGAACCATGGTGAAATGTCTTTGTAATGAGAAAGATGAATAGTGGCTTTCCTCAAACATTGATGATAATATCGTTGCCATTTTTTAATTAGAAGCAGGCTCCATTGTGGTTTACAAGAGGGAAATGGTTAAAAAATGGTGAAGAAAAAATTGTCAGGATAAAGTGAGGGGGCTGAGGTTTGGAACTGATCATGTATTCTTCTGGAGAGCTAGTATGTATATAATGGGGCCAAATAGGCTCCTTCTATGCTAGCATGTACCTTTATGGCCTTTTTCAGTTGATGTCCACTTGAAGACAGCTTTACAACATTTAACTCATAATGGCTTCATTGGAGTATGCTACAACAATTACAGTCAAATATATCCTGATATTTTAAAAAGTGTATTTTACCATTTGCATTTAAAATATATCTGGCAGTTTAATCTATGTAAAAATATTCCTGCTATTTTTAACCTTTCATTTGATTATCAAATAATTTTTCCATCAAAAGGTCTACATCCTTCCAAAAAGTATGTTTCAAAGCCCCCCATTCCTGTTCAGGATATTACCAAACCTCAAACCGGAACGGAAGGTATACATTGATAATGTTTATTTGGAATTGAATTTGATTCTTAATTTAAAATTAACCTCCTAACTGTTTTAGCAAAAATAATTAAAATTAATATTTGCATACAAAAATGCTCGCTTTGAAATTCTTTTTTTTTGACAAGATTGCAAAAGCATGATTTCTGCTGTTTCTTTGGCTTTTCATGTTAATTATTTTACTAAATTTAGGCAAGATAATGATTCAAAATTAGTTAACCTTCCTAATTGTTGGCTCCTACTTTCCAATCTCTATACCTATAAAAGTCTCATCTTGTGCATTGTTTGTGTGCTGTATGTTTGTTTTTTTTGTAAATTCCTCAAAACGCTACGTGCTAGCTCTTAAATTGTTACATAATCTGACACATTTTTCCCCTCCACGTCTTAATTAGGTTCACTTAAGATTTCATCCTATATTTATTCGCGATTAAAGTTAAAAAAAAGAAGTGAAAAACCACTTCTCACAGAGTCTTTTTCAAAGCAGCTTCAAATGATGATGACAAAGGCAGGCCCTATCAGGGGGGGGGGGGGGGGGGGCAACGAGTGCTATTTGGCTCTGCTTCAAAGGGATCTTGATTTGGGGGCCTCTAAAATCGAGGGGCCTCTGCTTGATCTTGGTTTGGGGCCTCTAAAATTCAAATTGACCTGGGCCTCATCTCATCTACGAGAGGGCCTGGCCGAGGGGGGGGGGGGGGAAGGGGGGGGCAGAGAGAGAGACAGAGAGACAGAGAGAGAGACAGACAGACAGAGAGAGAGAGAGAGAGAGACACGAGGTGGCGGCGAAGTAGAAACTGTTCCACGTGTATATGGAGTGTGTGAGGTTGATGCCCCTGGACGAATATCTGATGGGGCTGCTTCTCTATTTCTTACTACATTTTAGAACCACGATCCTGGTGTTTGGACACAAGGCAGGGAGTGGGGAGGGCGATCGGGGGGGGGGTGGAATCTCCCTGTCAGTTTGTTCCTGGGCCTGGCCAAGATGCCCATTCGCGGGTCCCCCCATCAGCCCCCCTCAACCCCCTGCCTCCACACCCCACCCCACCCCCCGCTGCCTCCGGGGTGAGCGCTGACATTGCACCCCCCCGCGTGGGGGGACGAGGCCCAACGGGTCCCACTGGGTCTAATGTTCTATAAATTTATTAAACCTATTTATATTATCAGGACCAGTAAATGAGAAGGAAAGTTTCATGTGCTTTAAGATTCGGAATCTTAAATTTGCAACTAACACACCCTATCAACTACTAGAGTTGGCTGGTCACTTTTTCTTGCGAAAAGTACTTGTTAATTTTTCTCTCTTTCCCTTTCTCTTTCCGTTTAGTGTTTCTTTTTTAATTAACTTTCTCCTCTACTTTTTGATCTTCTCTGGTTTAATTGTTATGCCTCTTTCCTCTATGCCTAATTTCAGTTTAATTTTATTTCACTCCCCTCTTATTTTTCTAGCTTTCTATTTCTCCCTAAATAATTTAATTCTATACTCTGCATCATGTAGTTGGATCTTTGGGTGGGGGTGGGGGCAGGGGAGGTAACTGGGCAGGTCAAAGAATCCGTTTACGAATGGAACTATCAAAAACATAGCAGGAAACAAACACAACATGGAGAGTGTATCAAGCGTATATTGGGCTCTGCTATGAACTTTCACCCACCAATCTTCTTACTGTTGAACTACACTTGATAGTCTAATGTACCAAAGTTCCTTGAGATGTTATTTTTAGTTTCCTGCCTATTTTGCTATTTTCCCATCAAGCATCACAGAAACAGGCAAGCGTCACCACAACCAGAATGAGCAGAATCTCAGGTAGCTAGATCTTGCTGGGGCCCAAGCATAAAAAGCAAATGCAAGTAATTTTTTGTTTGACCCTTCTCTGTGGCACAAACTCTACCTGCTACGTCAGCAGGTTAAAGTATGATTTAGGCCTTAATGCTGCAGTCAGATTTCAATATTTCAAGTGGGATTTGCTGTATTATTAGTACCTGTGGAAAAAAAACATTTGGAATAGCAGAATGCAGGAAGGCGGCCAAACATGTCTGAGTATATGTCCTGAGTAATATTTTTTTTCTATTTTGTTCCTCCTGGGAGACTATTAAAATCTCACATTTGCTTTCATCATTGATTAAGCCACATAAGATATACATCTTTGTAAATATATGAACAGGAGCTGGCCTTGTAGTTTGTTATGTCATTTAGTTAGGAAACTCCCGATCTATATTTTGAGTTCAGCTACATACCTTTGTTCCATAACCCTTCATACCTTTGTTAGGTAGGATTTCAACAATTGCAATTTTAATATTTTCAATCAACTTGTCTCAACAGCCAGTTGTGGGAGAGTGTTCCAGATTTTGATTACCTTCTATGAGAAACAATGCCTCCTCACTTTGCCCATGAAAGGCATGGCTGCAGATTAGTTTTCATCCCTTGTTCCACTGTCTCGCCATGTGTGGAAACAGCTCATCCTAATTTACTTTATCAATAATTATTTTAAATAGTCCCATTAAGTTACTCTTATGTTCCCTGCAATAACGTTCATTGTCTGCAATTTAACCTCATAATTTAAACTTTAAACCGTGGATCACTCTGGTTAATTGTGCTCCACGCACTCCAACGCCAATCTGTCATTCATGTGTTGTGCCAAAAATTGAAAAAGTGGTTTATATAACTGCAAGAGATAATGTAAATATAGCCTTTAATAAAGTAAAATATGATGCCAGTAAATAATATTACTGAAGAACGCCACAAAGAGTGTTTTTCAGAGAATATTTAATAATGTATGCAACATATATGTACAGTATACTAGGTATCTCTTTTCCTTCAATAACATTTTATCATTTTAATTCATTTACTTGGCATTCTTGCTGATCCTTTGATTCATCTAGAACTTAATATTGACCCATAAATTCTTATTGACACTGAGATTAATGGGCACGGAATTAATTTTGATTATATTTCTTTGCAATATAGAGTGAAACATTATTCTACTCAGACAGCAAATTAATTTTGAATTGCCCTTCACCTATCTCGGCTACTTACCTGATCACTGTTCCAATCTTTGGATTTGAATTTCAGCCACTCCTGATGATCGTCAGCTCTTCCAATTCTCAGACATCCCACCCTTAGTCCCCATCGCCCCACTGATCTTTGCCCCCAATCCTCTTTCCCCAGTCCTCAGGACATCCATAATAAAGTTTTAAGAAAGTCAAGAGTCAAGCGTGTTTAATAGTCATATGTATAGACATCAGAACAAATAAATTCTTCTTTGCAGCAGCTTACAACCCCGTAAATGCAATACACTCAGATAATACATAATAATTTTTAAGAATTCAATAAATTCAGTACACTTATAATAAGTTCCCAGCCATATCATATTTGGTGACCTGACCTCTGTTCACCTCTAGCCTTTGTCCGACCATCTGCCAGTCAATACCCCCCCACTCACCTGTATCCACTGATCACTGTCAGGCATTGTCCTAGCTCCATTTCCCTTCCAGCTGTCTTCGCCAACCACCACAATTAGTTTAAAGAAGTGCCCTGACCCAAAACGTCACCTATTTATGTTCTCCAGAGATGTTGCCTGACCTGCTGATTAACTCCAGCCCTTTGTGCCTTTTTTTTATCAACTAGCTTCTGCAGTTCTTTGTGTCACCCTGTTCTCCAGTCACTGGTCTTCTCATTCTGCCTCCCCTTTGGATTTGTAGCTGGGATACATATTTATGGTTTCTAGTTTTGATACCTTTTTGTGTAATATGCTTGGACCTATTGTTTAAAAAGCTCTCCAGCTCTATGGCTTTTATTGTGCCAGCACAATAAACTAATTCACCTGCCTAGTCAAAACACAGACTGAGAAATATCAATTAACAACTCCATAGACGTAGACATTCTTTGGGATTGCGAATCAATAAATTGAACAATGAGCAGTATGTGGTTTAATTTAATTTAAGGGACTGGATTTATCCCTGGGTCTTTGCTGGCTTATGAAGTGATGCCTAAAAAAATGCTTTTGATGTCTTTTGGGTGAAATTTAGCTGAGTACAGGAGGCCTGTGGATGTCCACACATGAAAGCAATTACTAATTGGAGGCTTCATGTCTGCCTTAGCATTATTTAAAAATCTTGCCCATATCGAGCCACAACTTTCTTCTGCCATGGGCCTCCTTTAAACATTTGAAGTTTCTGATTATTCCCACCTGCCATCTCACTGTTCATCCCCATAGGTAGCCTAGCCACCATTTCTTATTGTCTCTCTGTGTACTGCCCCTCATCCCACCAGATCATCTCCCTTACTAACTGATACCTGATCATCTTCTTGAATTATCCCTCCTACAGTCATCTATTTGCCTGACTAACAGCTCTATGATAATCATCACAATTGACCAGGTAGCTTCTCAGTTTGCTCCCATCATCTCTAAGGTCGGATCCTCTCCACTTAGAACCCTAGAGTCGTACAGCACAGAACCAGGCTCTTCGGCCCAACTTGCCCACGCCAATCAATATGCCCCATCTACACTCGTCTCACCTGCCAGCATTTGGCCCACATCCCTCTAAACCTATCCTATTCATGTACCTGTGTTAATGTTTCTTAAACATTGCGATAGTACTTACTTCAACTACCTCCTCCGGCAGCTGCTGAAAGACTCATCCATGCCTTCATCTCCTCCCGACTGGACTATTGCAACTCACTTCTCCTTGGCATCAGCTCCACCTACATCAACCGACTCCAACTGGTCCAGAACGCAGCCGCCCGACTCATCACCCATACCAAATCCTGGCATCACATCACTCCAGTCATCAAACAACTTCACTGGCTTCCCATCTCCCACCGGATCACCTACAAAATCCTGATCCTCACCTACAAAGCCCTCTACCATCTGGCCCCCCCATAACTCATTGACCTCTTCTCCCCCTACCAACCCTCACGGTCCCTCAGATCCACATCAGCCGGTCTCCTCTCCATCCACAAGTCCAACCTCCGCAGTTTTGGGGACAGAGCCTTCTCCAGGGCAGCTCCCAGGCTCTGGAACTCCCTCCCCCAACTGATCCGCAATTCCGTGTCCCTCACCATCTTCCAATCCACCCTCAAGACCCATCTCTTCACCTCTGCCTATCCTTAGCCCCACGTCCCCGTCCCTTTTCATCTGTGCATTAATTGCCTCATACTGTGTTTTGTATTGAATTCTGTCTTTACTTTGTTTACTAGTCATGTCTCTACTATTTATTTCATTCCCCTTACATGTTTTTCCTCTACATGCTCAATTTTTGTAAGATGTCCTTGAGACTCTTGAAAGGCGCCCATAAATAAAATTTATTATTATTATTATTATTATTATTATTCCATACACCTACATACATTTGTGTAAAAGATTTACCCCTCAGGTCCCTATTAAATCTATGCCCTTCTCACCTTAACCAAACACTCTCGACACTCCCACAATTTCTTGACTCTTCCCCCTGAGACTCATTATGGCTATTCATCCATCCCCATTATACAACCCCACTTGGGATCCTCTTTCACCTGAGGAATCTCCCACCCATCCATACATCTCTGCTCTTCTTCCATAGTCATGTTTACCCCTGGCGACTCCCAATCCAGTACCCAGCTCACTTTCTTCATGATCTTCACTACTTGCAGGATAGGAGATTTCTGAATTAAGTGACGCAATTTTTTTCTATGGCAAGCTCATTTCTAATGTTTGATAGATTATCACAGCTGGAGTGAGGCTTTGTGGATCACCATTGCAACATATGCTGTTAGATGTATTACAATTTAATGGATATTTAGTGTGCCACTAAGAATTTAGAAGTTGAGAAAATTTGTCAATTGCTATTCATGAAACATTTCTAAGTCAATGAATTTGAAGAATCAAGACAAAAAGGTTTTATTATTTTGAAAAAAGTGAAAAATGTCCAAAATGGCAAAATGAGTGAGAGAAAATGACAGAAATAGAAGTGTATCTACAGAGGTTCCGATGTGCTGAAAAAAATCTCTTCAACTAACTCATTGAATTGAAATGTGTATAATTTGCATGTCAATGTATGATAAATCTATTGTGCTTGCTTTTGAATTCTGTACTTTAGAGGTTTAAATATGTCTTGGTCTCTTTTATGACACTCTTTCTTTCTCTGTTACATTGTATATCACCTACTCAGCTTCTCTGCCTGGGTCATCCTGCTCTTCCTCTTCCTCTTCCTCTTCAATAGAGAGTAGACAATCCAGACAAAGGCAGCTACTGACTCGACAACGGAGCTTGACCCACTCAAAGAAGATGGCAACTAAACTGGTACCTGCCATCACCAAAAGCACCGCAGGTATTTATATTCACAGAAGTCAAAGCTATTGTAAGCAAGAAGAAAACTGCAAGGTACAGTGCCCTCCTTAATGTTTGGGACAAAAATCCATCATTTATTTATTTGCCTCTGTACTCCACAATTTAAGATTTGTAATAGAAAAATATCACGTGTGGTTAAAGTGCACATTGTCAGATTTTATTAAAGGGTATTTTTGTCTGTGAACTGAGGCCCAGGTCAATTTCAATTTTAGAGGACCCCAAACCAAGATCAAGCAGAGGCCTCTCAATTGTGGAGGCCCCCAAATCAAGATCCCTTTGAAGCAGACAGGCATGAGGCCCATGCCAAATGGCACACGTTGTCCCCCCTCTGATTGGGCCTGGGTATGTTTAATTGCCTCCTTAATGCAGGTATAAGAGAGCTCTCAGCAGCTAGTCTTTCCTCCAGTCAATCCATCACATTTGGAAACTGTTATTGCTGTTTATCAACATGAGGACAAAAGTTGTGCCAATGAAAGTCAAAGAAGCCACTATGAGACTGAGAAACACGAATAAAACTGTTAGAGACATCAGCCAAACATTAGGCTTACCAAAATCAACTGTTTGGAACATCATTAAGAAGAAAGAAAGCACTGGTGAGGTTACTAATCGCAAAGGGACTGGCAGGCCATGGAAGACCTTTACAGCTGATGACAGAAGAATTCTCTCTATAATAAAGAAAAATCCCCAGACACCTGTCCCACAGATCAGTAACACTCTTCAGAAATCAGGTGTGGATTTGTAAATGACCATTGTCCGCAGAAGACTTAATGAACAGAAATACAGAGGCTACAATGCAAGATGCAAACCACTTGTTAGCCGCAAAAATAGGATGGCCGGGTTATAGTTTGCCAAGAAGTACTTAAAAGAGCAACCACAGTTCTGGAAACAGGTCTTGCGGACAGATGAGATGAAGATTAACTTATATCAGAGTGATGGTAAGAGCAAAGTATGAAGGAGAGAAGGAACTGCCCAAGATCCACAGCATACCACCTCATCTGTGAAACACGGTGGTGCGGGTGTTATGGCCTGGGCATGTATGGCTGCTGAAGGTACTGGCTCGCTTATCTTCACTGATGATACAACTGCTGATGGTAGTAGCATAACAAATTCTGAAGTGTAAAGACACATCCTATCTGCTCAGGTGCAAACAAATGCCTCAAAACTCATTGGCCGGCGGGTCATTCTACAGCAAGACAATAATCCCAAACATCCTGCTAAAGCAACAAAGGAGTTTTTCAAAGCTTAAGAGTGGCCAAGTCAATCATCCGATCTGAACCCAATTGAGCATGCTTTTATATGCTGAAGAGAAAACTGAAGGGGATGGCTGCAATACAGCCGTGACAGAGCATCACCAGAGAAGATACCCAGCAACTGGTGATGTCCATGAATCGCAGCTTCAAGCAGTCATTGTATGCAAAGGATATGCAACAAAGTACTAAACATGACTGCTTTCATTTACATGACATTGCTGTGTCCCAAACATTAATGTGCCCTGAAATGGGGGGGGTTATATATAAACACTGCTGTAATTTCTACATGATGAAACCAAAATGTATAAAAATGGCCTTTATTAAAATCTGACAATGTGCACTTTAACCACATGTGATTTTTTCTATTACAAATCTCAAATTGTGGAGTACAGAGGCAAATAAATAAATGATGGGTCTTTGTCCCAAACATTATGGAGGGCACTGTAAATGGATGATGGATTTAAGCAATGCAAGATTGAATTGAAGGACTAAATGTATACCAAGGCATACTTGGTATCTTGTCGAGCACTTTGTACATAAAGAAGCATTGATCTGAGCACTTCCCTTTCCTCTGGTGCTCAACTAAGGAACATAAATCACTCAATCTTCACACGGTACAAAATTGATAGTTCCACATTCAGATAGACAGGGGCTCCTTCGTTAGGAATGGTCTGACTTATGGTACTGATTTTACTCATATTCGGCCATATATGTTTCAAAGCATTTTTCACGATAGTAACAAAAATGGTAAAATGTTTTGTGATATTTATTAATGGATGAATACTGTATATGTTATGGATATATGTTAGGAAGATTATTCAGATGAAATCAAAGGGTTATCACAAGTGTAAGTAGAGGGATATGATTTGCATTATTGTAGAAAATTGACTTTTATGGAGAAATTAGCTTATTGATTATTCTCAAGAATGGAACCCTTACATAACCCGGGGTCCAACTGTATTTATAATGACCACATTCAGGACCACTCACGGAGATTGTTCAAAACCTCAACCTGCACTATTTAAATGGATTGTCATTTACTTGTAGGTTTATTAAGACATATGTTGCAATAATCTATTGTGAACTTTACTGCTGTTAAACCTTGGGATATTTCATGCCATTTTGGTGGTAAAGCCAATGTTTACCCCCCAAATAATGATTGGCTTATTTAAGATCCAGCTGGATCTCCACTCCACCAGAAGCAGGAAGAAAGGGGTGGAGGAGCGTTATAGTCTAGGTACAATGGTTCTCACCAGAAACCCTTCATGGACTCGGTGGGCCATAGAGCCTGTTTCCATGCTGTATCGCTAAAACTAAAACTAAACTAAGATGTTGCATGACCTGCTAAGTTACTCCAGCACGTTGTGTCTTCATTCTGTATCATGAGAGTGTACTCTTTATCTGCCATGCAGAAGTAAAGTCAAAGTCAAAGTCAATTTTATTTGTCACATGCACACAGTGAAATGAATTTGCCAGCAGCGATACACTTAAAAAGAACACAGAATACACAATAAGATTTAACACAAACATCCACCACAGTATTCTTCACTGTGGTGGAAGGCACAAAGTTCAGCCAGTCCTCCTCCCTTGTTCACCCGTGGTCGGGGCCATGAACCCTCTGTAGTCGCCGCTACGGACGGCCCGATACAGGGAGCAGAGAAGGAAAAATAAAGTGTCAGCAGTTGGTAGTGAAAGGAGTTTCACTCCAGAGGTGCTGTCACGCCAAGCTTTGTAACCCTGAGGTAAACATAGAAGTGCCACTCCATGAATAACAATGCAGTCCATGCCAAGCTTGTAATGCTGAAGGGCAGGTTAAAATTGCACTCAAATAAAAGACAAAAATTGTGGGAAGAAAACAGTTAATATTTCGGTTCTGTGTCCCTTTGTAAGTACTGAGAAAGAGAAAGAGACAAGTTAATCATCATTGGGAGAGATGGTGAGGGAGGAGTATGCAGAATAAAAAGAATGCTACATATAGGGCAAGTTTGAATGGTTTGATGGGGACCGTTACCAGAACAGTGAGGCGTTTGGGACTTATACAAATAGGACAAGACAAACTGAGCCACATAATAGAAAAATGGAACATGGTGAAAAAACACAGCAGGATAGGCAACATTTGTGGAAAGAGAAGCAGTTAGTGTTTCAGATGGGAGACACTTCATCAGATCTGAGAAAGAGAAAGTTAAGGGCCTGGCCCATTTAGGCGACTTTTTAGGCGAGTGCAGGAGACTCTGCGCTCGCCACATGACCGCCACATGTTCACTTGCGGTCTCTGGTGAGTCTCCTTCATGGTCGCGAGGAGTTCCCGCATTCTGGGAACTAGTCACGGCCTCAGTATGGTCGCCACAAATTTTTCAACATGTCGCCATGGAAATTCTTTTTCCATGGTCGCCATGAAAAAAATAGATACTTTTGTAGTCGTAGTTGCAGTTGTAGTGGGGTCGCCATTTTTAGTCGAGCTAGTCGTAGATAGTTTTAATTAATCGCCTTTGTTGACCGGGCATTTTCATTGGCTCATTGGGGGAAAAAAAACATAAGCACGAGTTTTCAGAACCAAGGATAACCGACCGGTAATGTTAAATGCCCCCCAAACTTCACAGCTGTGTATCTCTGGCTTATTAAAAGTTGTCTCCACTCCTCCTCCTCCCTTCTCCCCGCCCCCCCTCCTCCCCTCTTTTAAAGGACTTACCGTACACTGTGCTAGCCTTCTTAACCTCCCTGTTCATCGCGGTGTGTGTCTGTATCACCTTGGCTTTCCACCGTGTGAATTTCAGAGAGTGCTCCCCCGCTTTCCCTGGCCTCCGCCTTTGCGATGTGTGTGTGTGTGTGTGTGTGTGTGTGTGTGTGTGTGTGTGTGTGTGTGTGTGTGTGTGTGTGTGTGTGTGTGTGTGTGTGTGTCTGTGTGTGTGTGTGTGTGTGTGTGTGTGTGTGTGTGTGTGTGTGTGTGTGTGTGTGTGTTCCACTCTGACACTCGCCGTTCCACTTCCCGGTTTGTCAGCGAGTGCCGCAGACTTGACAGTCGGCAGTCCGCTGAAAAATCACCCAAGTGGGACAGGCCCTTGAGTCGAGCTAGCAGCAAAGATGGGAGGGTGATGGGTGGAATAAAGAGAATTTCTCTGATAAAGTGAAGGCATGTGACAGTTGGGATTAGATGAATAAGATGTGTGACAGATGGGATCAGATCAAGCTACCATGGCTATGTAGTTCTGATTCTGGCATACCAGAGCATGTCCAGCAACAATGCTATACACAGATGTAAAGAATAATGACAGGTAAAAATGGTTCATATTGACAGGAAGATGAGCATATTATCTCAGGTTTGAGAATTCAATATTAAGTCTTTAGAAACATTCCTTTTGTTCTACACATCCCTCTTCTACCTCTCTCGTACTTGTATCTCTCTTTTCCCTGCTCTGCCAAACGGTTGCAGACCCCAAAAATTAGCTCTGTTTCTTTCCCGAAAGATGCAAGCTGACCTGCTGAGTATTTCCAACATGATCTGGTTTCATTTTAGATTAACAGCATTTACAGTTTTGGTCTGATTTTCACCTAACATTGCAATGCCCTACCAGCTGGCAATGATGATTTCCATCAAATGGGAGTCTCGCCATTTTATTTCATCATTTAGCATTGAGCATTATCATTTCTCTCTTCCCATTAGTGACATCCCAAGGACCATCACTCATGACTGTGGCTGCAGTAACACATCAGCGATGGCCCAGGGGTGCTGCACTGAGCAATTCAGCTCTTAATTTTTTTAAGCTGTGTATTACTTAACGTTGTGAGATAAACTATATATAGCTCAAATGATCGTGAAGAATGCTTTCTTGTTATCTCTGAGTGTTGCTTAAAAGAATTGAAGACTCTAAATAAATCTGACTCTAAATAAAGCCCAAAATATATTGAAATGTAAATATAGATATCTTTACCTTATTCAGCACAAAGCAATCTGCTGCAAAGACACTCTCATTAAGCGCTCTGAATTTCATTACATTAACACAATGCCTGCAGTGTTCAGCATGTGCCAAATGGATGGTAGCAACTTGTTAAAGCTTCTGCACTGTAATAAGGAGAAGCCTCAAGTTGCACCATCTAAAAATACAAGGGCAGATGTCACATGAATTTAGGCTCTTGGTAAGTTCGGCTCTTGGTCACACACCTGCCCTATTTATTTTCATTAAATTTTATTGAGCCATCAAAAAATGGTTACAGATTATGTTGCCATATTCAAGTTCATTTTTTTCAAATGTACATATCAAAACAGAACATTTGGGTATTATACAAACAATATGGACGGGCATGTTTATAAAAACAACACTTTAAAGAAATCAATTAATTAAATAATGGGTGAGGGAAAAAAGTAAATAATAAAAATAAAAATAAATAAATACATAAGTAAAGTGCAGAAGGCGACTACAGTACATAGGGAGCAGTTCAGCATAATAATTTTTTGTGAAGACTCTTGTTTCTGAAGCTTCTAACTCTCTTGTCTTCTATCCCTTACTCATAATTTCATTAAAATGGATGATTTAGAGTGTAGATAGGTTTGTGTTATGTGTCAATATTCTTCTGTGCAAGAAATGACATAAATGGTTGCCCAATTTTATTAAATTGGTTGACTCTATCCTTTAGAACATATCTTATTATTTCTAAATGTAATATACTGGTCAAGTCATGAAGCCACATTCTGGAATTGGTAGCTGTTGTTTTTTTCCATGATATGAGCAGTAGTTTCTTTGCCATAATGAGACAGTAGGAGAGGAATTGTCGTTGAGCAGTTGTGAGTTGTCTTGATGTTTCAGATACCCCAAAGATGATTAATAAGGGCTCTGGGTTCAATCGGATGTTAAGAATGTCTGAGATATTCTTAAATATATCAGACCAGAAAAAGGTGAGTTTAGGGCACGATACAAAGTTATGAAAAAGAGTAGCATCTGAGGCGTGACAAGTAGAAGAAACATTTGGATATATACTGTGTATTTTTGCCTTGGAGTAGTGAAGTCTATGTATCATTTTGAACTGTATGAGGCAGTGTCTCGCATTGTTTGAGCACCTATGTATAAGTTTGAGGCTTTCCTATATTTCATCTGGTATTTGCACATTTATGTTTTTTTCCCAATTGATCTTATACTTGCTAGAGGATGGAGAGGTTATTGATAGAAGGACATCATACATATAGGAGATGAATTTGTCTTTATGTGGTGATGTTTTAAGGCAGTCATCTATTTGAGATGCCTCTCAACTTCAAACCCCGAGAGATGCTTTCGTATATAATCTCTGATTTGCAAGTATCTGAAGAAGTTACTATTTGGGAGTTCAAATTTCTTTCGTACCTGTGTTAAGGTGCCAAACGTACCATCGATATATAGGTCTCTGACACTGTGGATTCCTAATTCACTCCATGTAGAAAAAATCTTATCTAACATAGATGGCTTGAATGTGGGATTGTTTGCTATGGGCAAAGCGGGAGATATAGGTTTAAGTTCAAAATGGGTTCTGATTTGCTTCCATATACGTATCAAATTGTGTATAACAGGATTAAATCCATTATGTGATCTATCAATTGAAGTAGGAGCTAGTAGGATGGTACCTATTGAGTATGGGTGACAATCTTCTTGTTCTATTTTTAGCCAATTCAGAGGGATGTTTGAGGTGTCAAGCCAGAAAGCAAAGGACTTGATGGCAGAAGTCCAGTAATATAATCTGAAATTTGGGAGACCAAGCCCGCCCTTAGTTTTTGATTTGTAGAGCTGATTTTTGTTTATCCTATGAGTTTTGTAATTCCACAAGAAAGGTATCTAATCTCTTAAAAAATGTTTTTGTAAGAGAAATAGGAATGTTGTGAATTAGATATAGTAGCTGGGGTAAGAAGATCATTTTAATGATATTCACTCTTCTGAGTAAGGAAATTGGAAGAGTTTTCCAGAATTGGATTTTGCTTTTTAGGTTTTCTAATAAGGGAAGCAAATTGGCCTGTAGAAGGGAAGAGTAACGCTTTGTAACCTCAATCCCTAGATAGGTAAATTTATCTGTTGTTACTCTGAAAGGAAAATTCTCCAATGTATCTGAAGAGATAGTATGAACTGGCAACAGTATACTTTTATTCCAGTTAATACTGTAGCCTGAAAATGTACCAAACAGGTTAATTTTTCCCAGTATCGCTGGAATAGTGATTTGAGGTTCCGTTATGTACAGGAGGATATCATCCGCGTACAAAGATATTTTATTTGTAATCTCTTTCGTGTCGTAGCCATGAAAATGGGGATCGAATCGAATACGCTGAGCAAGAGGTTCTATAGCAAGGGCAAATATTAATGCTGATAGAGGGCAGCCCTGTCTTGTTCCCCTGAACAAATTAAAGGGATATGAGAGCGTTTGGTTTGTGAGAGTTCGTGCTGTCGGATTTTTATACAGAAGCTTAATCCATTCCAAAAAGTTGTATACAAAGTTAAATCTCTTGAGGAGCTTGAATAAGTATGGCCATTCAACCTGGTCAAATGCTTTTTCCGCATCAAGCATTAGTATAGCTAAGTCGTTGTTTCCTTCTCTTTTTGTGTACATGATATTAAACAGATGTCTTAAGTTAAAGGTGGATTGTCTACTAGGTATGAACCTCGTTTGATCTTTGTGTATTAATTTACTTATTAATGGGCTTAATCTATTGGCTAAGATTTTAGCAGTTTAGCATCTATATTTAGTAGTGAGATCGGACGGTATGAACTTACTCCTTGGGCATCTTTTCCTTTCTTATGAATCACTGTAATTGTTGCTTCAGTTAGTGTTGGTGGTAGGGCGCCGTCCGATTGTGCTTGTCTATACATTCTTTATATATACGGTGTCAGAGTATCATTAAATTTCTTGTATAATTCACTTGGAGGTCCATCTGGGCCTGGTGCTTTACCAGTTTTAAGAGACGAGATGGCCTTTTAAATCTCTATAACATGGAGATCAAAGTTAAGACCATTGCATTCTTCTTCACTCAATTTAGTGAGATTGCATTTATTAATAAAGTTATTCATGACAGGGGAGTTTGTGGTGCATCTGGGTGTATATAGGCTGGAATAAAACTCTAGGAATCTATCATTTATGTCTTTGGATTTTGTTAGCGATGTTCCATTGTTACTCTTAATTTTATGTATTGTTCGGTCAGTCTCCATTTTTCGTGTTTGGTGTATAAAAACGTCTTGCTTATTTTCGCAGGGAGTAATTGATTATATTGATATATCAAATTTTCTATTTTCCTATGTAAAGCAGGAGAGGGAAAGAGTGCGTTATCCCAGTCCAATTGTTGGATCTCTTTTTCTAATTCTTCTATTTATATTTTATTGTTTTTTTTTCTTGCAATTTTGAATGAGATTACACATCCCTTCAAATAGGCTTTAAAGGCCTCCCACAATGTGGCAGGGGTGGTTTATGGCATATCATTTGTTTCAAAATAAATATTAATTTGGGTATTTAAATATTTACAAAACTCCTTTTCAGTTAGTAGCTGCGGGTTCAGTCTCCAGGTTCTATATGATGAGGTCATGTTTTCCAAGTGCAGCGAAAAAGTGAGAGGACTGTGATCTGAGATCCCAATATTGTGATATTTAACATTTGTTGTAAAGGGTATTAATTTTGTATCTACCAGGAAGTAATCGATTCTACTGTATGAGTTATGTACTGAGGAGTAAAAAGAGTAGCGGTGGTACTCGATCTGCCATACCTGAAAGATTCATATTTTTGAGGAACATATTTAGGAGTTCGCATCAATTGTTTCTTGGAGTCTTTTTGGTGGATGATCTGTCAAGATATGGATCCAAATTATTATTAGGTTCGTTTGAGATATATCAGGTATACGGGCAAAGACCTTTTTGAAGAATGAAGGGTTATCTATGTTGGGTGCATATATATTATCTAGAGTTAAGGATGCATTGTGTATTTCCCCTGTCACGACCAGATACCGTCCAAACTTAAGAAGTTTCTCTACTAAGTAACTGTAAACCTTGTTTACCTCCGTTACTTCTTACCTTAAAAATAGCTTGACAACTTTCCAAAAATATAAGAAACAAAAACAACTGATTATAACATAGTATCAATGAATTAGTTAACAACAGTTAGAGAACTTGTGAAACACAAACATATATAATAGAGAGGTTGGACCATCCAGTGTATTATATGTTTTTTGTCGTGTCTGACCGTGTTCCAAGGATGTGTTCCGCATAGTCCTGGGCTTTTTGGGGATTGGTGAATGAAGTTTGCTCACCTTTGTAGGCCACCAGGAGTCCCGCTGGGTAGAGCAGGCCGTATCTGATGCCGGGTTGGTCCCGAAGCATTTCTCTGATTTTAGTGAAGAGTGCTCTCCGTTTCGCAATGGTTGGTGGGTAGTCGGGGAAGATCTGGATCTTTTCACCTTGGTATTGGATGTTTCTTGTCGATTTAGAAACCTGCCTTATTTAGAAATATATTTTTACTCTCCTCTGTGCTCACTCGTTCTTTCACGAACATAGAAAAATAGAACAGTGCAGCACAGGAACAGGCCCTTCAGCCCACAATGTCCGTGCCGAACATGATGTCAAGACAAACTCTTATCTGCTGCATGTGATCCATATCCCTCCATTCTCTGCATATCCATGTGTCGATCCAAAAGCCCCTTGAATGCCACTGTCATATCTGTCTCCACCACCAACTTTGGCAGTATGTTCCAGGAACCCACCACCCTCTGCTAAAAATAAGTTTCCCCTCACATCTTCTTTAAACTTTGCCCCTCCCACCTTAAAGCAATGCCTTCTAGTATTTAATATTTACATCCTGGGATTCTAACTGATGGCATCCACTTTGAAGCATTATAGTATTATAGGTGGTAGTCTTACCTTTCGAAGGGCCACATAAACATAGACTGTTTTGTTTTGCACAACTCGATGGGGAGAGAGGACGATGTGTAAATAATAATCGTATTAAAATGTAATTTAACTTCCATGTGTTTTTTTAATTCAGGTTTGCGGAAGAGAGTTCCATCTGTTGGCAGCCTGGACTGTGATGAGACTCTTAAAGCTGATATGCAAATTGGTGATCGTGCCGTTGTTGTTGGGCAGAGGAGTGGAACGATACGCTTCTATGGGAAGACAAATTTTGCACCAGGTAGTCTAATTGGATTGGATTTAATGAAACAAATAGATCTATACTGGCTATAAATAAGTATGAATGTTCATTTGTTTTCATGAAACTCTACGTTGCCTGTCATAGAATCATAGAGTCATACAGCATGAAAACAGGCCCATCAGCCCAACTAGCCCATGCTGGCCACCATACTCCATCTACACTAGTCCGACCTGCCTGCACTTGACCCGTAACCCGCTAAACCTATCCTATCCATGTCCCTGTCTAAATCTCCAACAATAGCACCTGCCTCAACCACCTCCTCTGGCAACTCTCCCTCTTGCTCAGTGTAGGCCTTTTCCTTGCTCACTTTACATGCTACCAAGGGCTATTTCTGTCATTTTTGTCCGATCTACCCTTTGGGAGCTGCCTATTTTCTTTTCTAGTGATAATGCTCCTTTACTTTTCTGCAAGACCTGCTTAGGCGAACAGCAGCTTCCATTTATAAGACACCTTAATGTAGTAAATGTATGAAGTTGTTTCACTAGATCACGATTATATCAAGCAGGAACAAAGGCATTTAATGAAACCATAGTCCAAGGAATGGGCTTTATAAAGCTTTTTAAAGGAACAAAGGGAGGAGGTTGAATATAGAGAAGGAATCAAGTGGCCTAGGCACGTAAAAACATGATAGCCAATGGAGGCGCAATTAAATCATGGATAAAAAAATTGGTATTGGTATTGGTTTACTACTGTCACGTGTACTGAGACACAGTAAAAAAACTGCTGTCCAATCAAATAATTCCATATACAAGTAGAATTAAACCATGCACAAGTACAACAGGTAGTGCAAAGAGAAAAAATATAGTATTACAGTTACAGAGAAAGTGCAGATAAAAAAAGTTCAAGGACTGCCACAATATAGGTTGTGAGATCGTGACTACACACTTATCTTATGAGAGGTCTGCTAAATAGTCTGTTAATATCAGCAAAGAAGATGTTCCTGAATCTGGTGGCATGTGCTTTCAGACTTTTGTATGTTCAAAATTCACAACGGTTGCATGCTGGAAGAGACTATAAATTTTGAAACGGATGAGTGAAATTTAAAAAATTGGTGCATTGGGAGAGTAGTAGCCAATACTTATTCGAAAGCATTCGTAATGAATGAATTTGCAGTGTAAGTCAATATGCAAGCTTTTTTTGGATAAGCTCGTTTTATGGAGAGTGCGAGAAAAGAGAACGTCAGTGGAGTTTTAGAATAATACTGTGTAGAAGAAGCTGTGGCAGAGAAAGTTTGGATAATGCTCAGGAAATGGAAATAGATGGCCAGTGATGACAGGTAAACTCATGCAGATTCAGATGTTGCCAACTGTCTGATACAGCTTGAGACAGACACCAGAGGGAGCAATCTGCTCTCTTCTGTACGGAATTGACATTTACTATGAATATTATCTCTTCAACTTTACAATATTGTTCTGTAATTTTTTAGGCCAATTGTAAACTAATCCTTACATTCTATTTGTTTAAGAAGGAACTGCAGATGCTGGAAAATCGAAGGTAGACAAAAATGCTGGAGAAACTCAGCGGGTGAGGCAGCACATATGGAGCGAAGGAAATAGGCAACGCTTCGCAACCTCAGCTCAGTTCGCAATAACCAATCTGATCTCCCGGTGGCTCAGCACTTCAACTCCCCCTCCCATTCCGAATCCGACCTTTCTGTCCTGGGCCTCCTCCATGGCCAGAGTGAGGGCCACCGTAAATTGGAGGAGCAGCACCTCATATTTCGCTTGGGCAGTTTGCACCCCAGCGGTATGAACATTGACTTCTCTAATTTCAGGTAGTCCTTAATTTCTCCTCCCCTTCTCAGCTCAACCTCAGCCCCCTGGCTCCACCTCTTCCTTTCTTCCTCCTGCCCCCCCCCCCCCTCCCATCCCCACATCAGTCTGAAGAAGGGTTTTGACCCGAAACGTTGCCTATTTCCTTCGCTCCATAGATGCTGCCGCACCTGCTGAGTTTCTCCAGCATTGTTGTCTACCTTACATTCTATTTCCTACTTTATGAATTTTACAGTCATGTTTGATAATGTATATTTGTTGAAATTTTAAAATAATTTCTCAATGGTTTAATGGTTCTTTTATCATCATGTGTACCAAAGGTAAAGTTAAATCAATTTTTTTGCATAGAGGTCAGTGAGATTATTGCCATACATAAAGACAATCCCCGATTAAGTACCCCTTGCATGGAAACAGCCTACTAAGTCCATATGCAATAGTCGCCAGATTTTGGCGCCATTTTGCACAGTCCAAGCTGCAGCAGGTGATAAAAGCCCATTGCAGCCATCATTTTTAATATTAATGATTGTTTAATTACTAACATATCTTTAAATCTAAGTTTCCAATCTCCTTGGCCGAGTTCCCTAGCTGATTATATACTATATAACCAGCTTTGTTTGTTCATATTTAAAATTTCTGCTTTGTATTTAACTAAATCACTCTCAAGCCAATGTGGACATTTTTCATTTTATGATCACCATGATCTGGGCTGTTAATTATTAAGCTATTTATGAACATGTCTTGTGGTACAGAACTCGATTTAAATTAGTCTTTTCTTTGATATAAAATGCCATAAAAATGTCAAACAAAATATTCCTACTAATTTGCTTTGTCCAGAATATATGAAGATTATATAGCCCATGAGATCTTGCTTGTTTCATGCACTTTTAATTGTGGATGTACACTGTTCCTAATGTCATACTACAATTGGGGCACTGTGACATATCGATTGTATCTCTGAACCTTGCAGCCTTTCTCTCTATTTGTTTCTTTGCAATCAAAATGAAATTAATTTTCTACTTTGCTTAATCTTCTAAAAGTCACTATCCTGGAAATATTCCTACAACATGCTGCTCTGCACTCATGGAAGACATTTATTTTGTTGAATTATGCTATTAATTCATCTGATTTAAAATAAGAATATTTATTTTAAATAGTTGCATATGTCAACACTGCATATCTAAATTTAACTATTTTCTAATTTTACTGATCACTATTGGCTTTAAGGTATCTCTCCCTTTTTCACTTTTTATTCATCAAGTGGCTGCTCTGCTTCCCGACTTTGTCTTTCCTCTTTCTTCTTTTGAATGAATCCTTTGCTGGACTTCACCCATCTATTCACACCCATGTTTAGTTTAGTTTAGTTTAGAGATAGTGTGGAAATGTGCCAGAATGCTAGAATGGCTGTTTTTAAATGGTTATTTATTTGGTTTCAGTGTTCAATATTACAGCTTATAAAAATTGGTGGGTACCGAGTAGCAATCACAGTGCAAAATCAATTCGCTGTTCCAAGTTATTATTTTACGAGGTCACAAGACTCACGGCATGAACTTAAATACTATCTATATGAAATGAATTGGCTGAATTCACTCCAGCAGGATTGCAGTCTTCAAAATGTCAAGCTCAGGGTCAACTTGTTGCAATGTTTGTTCCCCATGGTTGTCACTACTGATGTCTCTGATAGCCCTTCTATAATACAGTTTCTTCTCCAATCTTTGTTCCTTCTTCCAACTCAAGACCCTCATGTCTCTGAAATTAATCATTTCAAGTTGTCATTCATTCAAGAACTGGATAAACACAGCACTTCTGTTTCAATTGCTCATTCTCCCATAGAAACAGAAAAATAGGTGCAGGAGTAGGCCATTCGGCCTTTTGAGCCATCACCGCCATTCAATATGATCATGGTTGATTATCTAAAATCAGTACCCCATTCCTGCTTTTTCCCCATATCCCTTGATTCCTTTAGCCCGAAGAGCTAGATCTAACTCTCTCTTGAAAACATCCAGTGAATTGGCCCCCATTGCCTTCTGTGGCAGAGAATTCCACAGGTTCACAACTCCCTGGGTGAAGAGGTTATTCCTCATCTCAGTCCTAAATGGCCTACCCCTTATTCGTAAACTGCGACCCCCGGTTCTGGACTCCCCCAACATCAGGAACATTTTTCCTGCATCTAACCTGTCCAATCCTTTAAGAATTTTATATGTTTCTATAAGATAACCTCTCATCCTTTTAAATTCCAGTGAATACGAGCCCAGTCCATTCGACCCATTCTTTCTTCATATGTTAGTCTCGCCATCCCGGGAATTAACCTGGTGAACCTACTCTGCACTCCCTCAATAACAATAATGTCCTTCCTCAAATTAGGAGACCAAAATTGCACACAATACTCCAGGTGCGGTCTCACCAGGGCCCTGTACAACTGCAGTAGGACCTTGTTCCTAAATTCAAATCCTCTCGCAATAAAGACCAACATGCCATTAGTTTCTTCACTGCCTGTTGTACCTGCATGCTTACTTTCAGTGACTGATGTACAAGCACACCCAGGTCTCGTTGCACCTCCACTTTTCCATTCTGAAGAAGGGTCTCGACCAGAGATGCTGTCTGTTCTGCTGAGTTACTCCAGCATTTTGTATCTACCTTCAATTTAAACCAACATCTGCAGTTCTTTCCCACACCATTCAGATAATAATCTGCCTTCCTGTTCTTGCCAAAAAGTGGATAACCTCACATTTATCCACATTATACTGCATCTGCCACGCATCTGCCTACTCACCCAACCAATCCAAGTCACCCTGCCGTTTGATAGCATCCTCATCGCAGCTCACACTGCCACCCAGCTTTGTGTCATCCACAAACTATAGACTCCTGAAACTTCGTCAGTTCTGTACCCAGTGCCTTATCCCTAAAGGCATGTGTATCTTTTAATCCCTTCAAATTCCTGCTGATGCCATTCCACATTTGGCTCCTTAATTACCAGAGATCTGTTCGTGCTTTTGTAATTCATCAAACAAATTCTCTCGCAGGATGGCAGTTCTCAAAACTTTCTTATCTATTTGTTCTGTGCTCTGGGTCGATTCTATGTTAACATAACTCTATTTCATAGTTTATACTGTATAGTTTAGTTTATTGTCATGTGTACTAAGCTATGGTGAAAAGGTTTTTGTGTTGTATGCTATACACTTGATGGAAGACGCATGTGTAAAGCCAAAAGAGGAGCTTGCCAGCAGCATGGAGGACAGAGATGTGTGGTGCGTCCGTCACCGTGGTCGTCAATAACCGGCACCACTGCGTCGCTAATGTTTTCAACGATTTAATAAATTATAATAATAATGCTATGTAGTCAGCGGAGGGACTATACATGATTACAATCGAGCCATCCACTGTGTCCAGCTGTTGATCATATGACTTTCCTTCACTGTGCTCTTTGTTCTAACAAACTGTAGTATGCTACTGTGTATTTGTCTGTACATTAACATTTAGATTTGTAAGTTACCACGAATGCTGCCCTTGCAAAAATATTTCAAATTCACTGGAAGGATAACCAATCCAAAGTCGGCCATTGTGAGTCCTGCCCATGTTAGACTTCCCAAAATGCAATTAAATTTCATCACCCATTCCTCAGCCCACCCCTTGACTCTCTGTCTCTTGGGGCGGCGCCTGATCCAGTCCAGCCCCTGTCTGCTAGGAATTGAAGGAAACCTTCATCAACCTGAAGTGACACTGAGCACAAAAGAAGATGGTGGTCATTGTAGAATCTAATAATCTCAACCTCGACCACATCAATGGATGGGCTGTGCCTCTTGAAGCTCTTTAGTAATATCTGAATTAATGAACGCTTGCACTATCTTAATGGAAATGAGCAACAACTCGGCCTCTTGTGATATTCACAGTGATGTTTTCCACTAGAATTGTGGATAAGAGAATAACTATTAATGAGATTTATTAATTTTCCAAATACATTTAGGTAGGCTTTGTTGTCTCTTCTGGCAGCTCTCTCAATGCACAGACTTCCTGGTTAGAAGCATTTCTAATATTGTGACTTACAGGTAGCTTTCTGACTCATGACATTCCAAACTCTCTGACTACCCATAAAGACAAGTATTCTCTTTGACAGGCAACATGTCAGCAAAGGTACCATCAAAAGAATGAGACACTTTGCCATTATTGCAAAATTGGTTTAGAGATAAATGCTGGCCATGGGAACAGCAAGAACTCTCTTGCACTTTGTTAAATTGTGCATGGGGACCTTTTCCATCCGGCTCAATGGGGCTTTAGGCTATAATCTGAGAATCCTAACATTTAGTGCTTCATCAATGAGGTGTTGAAGTGTCAGCCTGGATTATAGACTCATTTTCTAGTGAGAGTCTGGAACCTAAAACTTTCAAGCTGCAAGATTGCCTGCAACTGAAGCATAGCTGACATTATAGTGAAATGTCATGTTGTAAAGAATCATAGCAGCTACATGGATAATGAGCTATATTATACATTAGAGGGTGCTGATTGAAAAACGGCTGAACAATCAGTATAAAAATCTTTCCTGTTGAGAATATAGATTACGCCCAAATTGTAAAATATTTAAAGTTGAACATGCACCATTAAAAAAAATTAAGCATCAATTGCGAGGTATATTTATAGACTTCATACCACAAATTGTAATTGTCACAAGTCCATCAAAGACATTTGCAGTCGTAATGATAGACACAAAGTGCTGGAGTAACTCAGCAGGTCAGGCAGCTTCTCTGGAAAAAAAGAATAGGTGGCATTTCGGGTCGGAACCCTTCTTCGCAAGGGTCTTAAGATGGGTTCAGACCTGAAACATCACTCATTCCTATTCTCCAGAGATGCTGCCTGACCCGCTGAGTTACTCCAACATTTTGTGTCTATTATTGGTATAAACCAGCATCTGCAATTCCTTCCTGCACATGAAGTCAGAGAGTGGTGAATCTCTGGAATTCTCTGCCGCAGAAGGTAGTTGAGGCCAGTTCATTGGCTATATTTAAGAGGGAGTTAGATGTGGCCCTTGTGGCTAAAGGGATCAGGGGGTATGGAGAGAAGGCAGGTACAGGATACTGAGTTGGATGATCAGCCATGATCATATTGAATGGCGGTGCAGGCTCGAAGGGCCGAATGGCCTACTCCTGCACCTATTTTTCTATGTTTCTAAGTCGTAACGATACCTGGGTTTGCTAGTAACAAAATATTGCTAATTTTCAGAATAGGTCATCTATGACTAAACAGAAATTAACAGTTGAATATAAAGCACATTCACAAAAATGTCACCTATTCCTTCGCTCTATAGATGCTGCCTCACCTGCTGAGTTTCTCCAGCATTTATGTCTACCTTCGATTTTTCCAGCATCTGCAGTTCCTTCTTAAACAATTAATTATACCTTCTTCTTTATGAAGTGCCAGTCTTAACTCAGTGGTTAGAGTCATGGAATCATATGGCACAGAAACAAGCCCATTTCCACAGTGTCTAAGCCGACCATGTTGCCCAAATGCATTAATTCCATTGTCTGCTGGTTGTTATTGCTCATTGGTTTCTGAGCTGGAGGTCATAGATTTAAGCCGCAGTACAGACAACTGAGCATATACCCAGATGGCCACTTTAATGCAAAAGGAGGGAGTGCTTCAGTATATTTGGTGTTGAATATGCTGAAAATCAAGGGCTTATATTGTCGATCCTGTGGTACTATTTGAAGTCTTCAGGGAATTTTCCTAATTTCCTAGCCAACATTTATCATTTACTCAAACATTACAAAAACATTACGAGGTCATTTATCTCATTGTTGTGTGTAGTTTGGTTGTTTTATTTATCACATACTACATGGATGATTGTACTCCATAAGTAATTTACTGGCTTTGAATTGCCTTGAGAAAATTTGCTAGACAAATTAATGCACCTGTGTTTACTCTCATTGGTCCATGTCACAAAGGGAAAAAGCTAGTGACCTGATCTTCCAACTTTTCCTCCAGCCCGATCTGATTTCCTTTGATAAAATGTGGTCAGTATTAGATGGGACAGGTTCATTATCACATTTTTCTTTAGTAAGACACCATAAGAATAAGCGTAAAAACAATGTTGCCATTCTTCTGTGCCTCTGTGTCCCTCTCTGTACCTCTGTGTCCCTCTCTGTGCCTCTGTGTCCCTCTCTGTGCCTCTGTGTCCCTCTCTGTGCCTCTGTGTCCCTCTCTGTGTTCCTGTGTCCCTCTCTGGGCCTCTTTCTCTCTACCCCCCAACCAATCCACCACTCCCCCCCGCCCCCACACCACTCAACCCCTCCTCCCCCTCGCCAACTTGCAGGCGCGGCTAGAGAGGGAGAGTTGAGGGCTATGCGTGAGTGGATAGGGCGGGGGGTGGGGTAAAAGAAGTGAATGAATAATATTAATATAATATCAATGGGGGTGGTTAGTGTGTGTGTGTGGAGGTGGTTAGTGTGCGTGTGTGTGTGGGGGTAGAGAGAAAGAGGCCCAGAGAGGGACACAGAGGCACAGAGAGGGACACAGGGGCACAGAGAGGGACACCGAGGCACAGAGAGGGACACAGAGGCATAGAGAGGGACACAGAGGCACAGAGAGGGACACAGACGCACAGAGAGGGAGGGGGGGGTGAGAGGGAGCATGAGGGGGGCAGGGAGGGAGGGGGGCGAGAGGAAGCGTGAGGGGGCAGAGAGGGAGAAGGGGGGCAGAGAGGGAGAGGGGTGGGGGCACGTCGTCACAGGGGAGGGCTGGTTCCCGAACGCAATACTCCCTTGCTGCCGGCTCCCTCGCTGCAGGCTCCAGGCTCCAGGCTCCAGGCAGGGCCCAAGAACTGGGGGAGTGGTCGGGGGGTGAGTGGTGGGGGGGCAGTGACGTCTCTCGCAGTGCGAGCAAGAAGACAACGGGGGTTTTTTCAAAGGTATTTCAGAATTGTGAACACCTGGGCTGGGCTTGCGAGCGGCACAGCCGGGCGACGTCACTCGCTGCGCGTGAACACAGCGTGCAGCCATTGTGACATCATCACATGATCAGCCTATGCCAGCAGTTTTATTTTCTAAGTTATTTGAGATTTGTGAACATTTTGATTAACAACTCGAGAAATATTGCATAATTTTTTCAAATGAGGCAATTTCGGAGTCCACGGGATAAATCTCTATCAGAATATGTAAAAATGTTACCATTAGGGCGTCTTTTTTTTTGAGCAGATATGATTATACACATACACACCCGCACACATCCAAGATCAGAGTTTTATAGTTGTAAGGATAAGGATAAGAGAAGTAATCAAACCGAGATAAGAATTTTCAAATTGCTTAGCCTGGAGCCAGGCTAAATTGGTGGATGTCTGGGACTTATTGTGAGTTAGGTCGCAGAAAGAAGAGTTTTAGATGACTTCAAGTTTCCAAAAGACAGAACAAGTGAAAGTGGACAGGAAAATGTTGAGATAGACAAGTCAAGAAAATGTTCTAGGTTCTGACAATTGACAGATGGAGGGGTGAAATTGGTGTGCATCAAGTGGAATTTATAGAGAATACTGAATGCAGTGGCTTTATTCTTCCAACATTTGGTTAGGGAGCAATCTCCACTCTCCGGTACTGAATGTCAAACAAGCATTGTTCAAGTTCAAGTTCAAGTGAGTTTATTGTCATGTGTCCCTGTATAGGACAATGGAATTCTTGCTTTGCTTAAGCACACAGAAAATAGTAGGCATTTACTACAAAACAGATAAATGTGTCCATATACCATGATATAAATATATACACACATGAATAAATAAACTGATAAAGTGCAAATAGCAGAAAGTGGTTATTAATAATCAGAGTTTTGTCCGAGCCAGGTTTAATAGCCTGATGGCTGTGGGGAAGTAGCTATTCCTGAACCTGGTTGTTGCAGTCTTCAGGCTCCTGTACCTTCTACCTGAAGATAGCAGGGAGATGAGTGTGTGGCCAGGATGGTGTGGGTCTTTGATGATACTGCCAGCCTTTTTGAGGCAGCGACTGCGATAAATCCCCTCGATGGAAGGAAGGTCAGAGCCGATGATGGACTGGGCAGTGTTTACTGCTTTTTGTAGTCTTTTCCTCTCCGGGGCGCTCAAATTGCCGAACCAAGCCTCGATGCAACCGGTCAGCATGCTCTCTACTGTGCACCTGTAGAAGTTAGAGAGAGTCTTCCTTGACAAACCGACTCTCCGTAATCTTCTCAGGAAGTAGAGACGCTGATGAGCTTTTTTGATAATTGCGTTAGTGTTCTCGGACCAGGAAAGATCTTCAGAGATGTGCACGCCCAGGAATTTGAAGTTCTTGACCCTTTCAACAATCGACCTGTTGATATAAATGGGGCTGTGGGTCCCCCTCCTACTCCTTCCAAAGTCCACAATCAGTTCCTTGGTTTTGCTGGTGTTGAGGGCCAGGTTATTGCGCTGGCACCATATGGACAGTTGCTCGATCTCCCTTCTATATTCTGACTCATCCCCATCAGTGATACGCCCCACAATAGTGGTGTCGTCAGCGAACTTGATGATGGAGTTCGCACTGTGGTTGGCTACGCAGTCATGGGTATAGAGTGAGTACAGCAGGGGGCTGAGCACGCAGCCTTGAGGTGCTCCCGTGCTGATTGTTATCGAGGCTGACACATTTCCACCAATACGAACAGACTGGGGTCTGTGGATGAGGAAGTCGAGGATCCAGTTGCAGAGGGATGCGCAGAGACCCAGTTCTGCGAGTTTGGTAACCAGTTTGGAGGGGATGATTGTGTTGAATGCCGAGCTGTAATCGATGAATAACAGCCTGACATATGAGTTTTTGTTGTCCAAGTGGTCCAGTGCGGAGTGGAGGGCCAGCGAGATCGCATCCACCGTTGATCTGTTGTGGCGGTAAGCGAACTGCAGTGGGTCCAGGTTTTTGTCGAGGTAGGAGTTGATTTGCTCCATGATCAGCCTCTCAAAGCACTTCATCACCACCGGCGTTAGTGCCACTGGTCGATAGTCATTGAGGCACGTCACCTTACTCTTCTTGGGCACCGGTATAATTGATGCCCTTTTAAAGCAGGTGGGGACCTCAGACCTCAGAAGTGAGAGGTTGAAAATGTCCGTAAAAACTCCCGGCAGTTGGTCCGCACAGATTTTTAGAACACGACAGGGTATACCATCAGGACCAGGTGCTTTTCGGGGGTTCACCCCTCTGAAGGATTTCCTGACGTCGGCCTCTGTGACAGACTGAAATGCCATCACAGCGAATGGGGGATCGGGAAGGCACATCAGTATTCTCCCTGTCAAAGCGTGCGTAAAACGCATTGAGCTCGTCAGGGAGTGATGTTTCACCGACATTCGAGCTGCCTCCTGGTTTCGCCTTGTAGGAGGTGATTGCATTCAGGCCCCGCCACAGCTGCCGAACATCTGTCTCATCCAGTTTGGAGCAGAAGTCCCTTTTGGCCTTTTTGATGGCCTTACCAAGGTCGTATCTGGACTTCATGTAGGCCACTGTATCATCGGACATGAATGCCCTGTGTCTGGACTTTAGAAGAGTGCGGATCTCAAAGTTCATCCAAGGTTTCTGAGTGGGAAACACTCGGAAGGTTTTTGTAGGGATGCAGTCCTCCACACATTTCTTTATGAAGTCTGTAACGACTGTGGCATATTCGTTCAAGTCCGTAGCCGAGTCCTTGAACATTGCCCAGTCTACAGACTCCAAACAGTCCTGGAGTTGTTCTTCTGCCCCCCCCCCCCCCGACCAGCTCTGTGCTGTCCTCACTTCTGGAGGTGCGCTCTTCAATTGCTGCTTGTAGGCAGGAAGAAGCAGCACCGCGGTATGGTCGGACTTACCGAAGTGAGGGCGAGGGATAGAACGATAGGCATTCTTGATGGTGGTGTAGCAGTGGTCGAGGGTGTTAGATCCTCTGGTGCAGCAGGAGACATGTTGGTGGAAGTTGGGGTGTGATTTCTTGAGGTTCGCCTTATTGAAGTCCCCAGCAATGGTGGTAAATGCCTCGGGGTAAGACGTCTGGTGTTTGTTGACCACGGCGTGCAGCTCCTCCAGTGCCAGACGGACGTCTGCCTGGGGTGGGATGTAGACCGCGGTCAGGATAACGGAGGTGAATTCTCTTAGGAGGCACTTCACCGCCAGATGTTCGAGGTGTGGAGAGCAGGAGTTGGACAGGACTGCCACGTCGGAACACCACGCAGAGTTGACCATGAGGCAGACGCCCCCTCCTCTCCCATTCCCAGATGCCAGGCTACGGTCCATACGGTGCTGGGGAGCTGGGGGTGAGCCATGTCTTTGTGAAACAGAACACAGAGCATTCCCTCAGCTCCCTTTGATAAAGCAGTCTTGCCCTTAAGTCCTCCACTTTATTTTCAAGGGACTGTACATTAGCCAGTAGGATAGTAGGGAGAGGGGGCCGAAGTCCCCTGCGCTTCATTCTGACCTGGAGTCCTGCCCGTCGGCCACGTTTCCGGACACAATGGAGGCTTCCCCTTTGTTTCCAGGTACTGTACTTGCTGTACCTGCTGTTTCTGCGGACCTGCGCTGGAACGGGGATTCCTTCACAGACGGCAGCTCCAGCTCCGTAACGAACGGGGGTTCCCTCAAAGTCGGCAGCTCCAGCTCCGTTGTTCCTGGGAGATCCAGCCCGTCGGCTCTGGGGGGTCATCCTGGGGTCTCCAGGTACCGTACCTGGGATCCTCAGTCGGGTCGGGAGTTCCACAGCCAGCGTGGGAAAGTTTAAAGTCCGGGGTTCCCGCAGCTGCGGGAGATCGCAAAATTGCGAGAGCCTTGAGGTGCTCAAGCAGCTCGTCCGAAACGGCACCGATTTCTGCCGTTTTTCTGATCCAGGTAAGTTGTTGGAAGTTGTAGTTGAGCCTTTTATTTTCCGGAGCTCCGCAAAAGTCGCCGCAGGCAGGCGCCATCTTTAATGAGCATTGTGCTACTTTATAAACAATGAAGAGTAGCAAGAGTGGTATTTGTAGGTAGAACTGTAACAGTGGCATACATGTAGAAACTGATGCTACATTTTCAGATCTTGTTGATTTGGGATAGTATGTAGTTGAGAGGTAAGTAGGGCCAAGGATACGTCTTTGGAACATGAGAGTTAATGGTGCAGGCATGAGATGTAAATGATTGCCTAATTCTATAACTAGGACTGGATAGCTAAGAATGGAACCGGGTACATGCAGAACCACCCAGGTAGATGATGCTGGAGAGGCACTGTTGGAATCTTGTGTAGTCAACTGTGTCAAATGCTTGGGTGAGAAGGATCACGTACAAATGTAATTTTTAAAAGTAACTGATTAAATATATTGGAGCCACAAGAGATGTCAGGCGTTGGAGGTACACAAAAATGCTGTAGAAACTCAGCGGGTGCAGCAGCATCTATGGAGCGAAGGAAATAGGCAACCCTTCTTTCGGGCCGAAACCCTTCTTCAGACTGATAGGGGGTGGGGGTGAGGAGAAGAAAGGAAAAAGGAGGAGAAACCCGAGGGCTGAGGGAGAGATAGGAAGGGGAGGAGACAGCAAGGGCTAACAAAATTGGGAGAATTCAATGTTCATGCCCCCAGGATGCAGACTTCCCAAGCGGAATATGAGGTGCTGTTCCTCCAATTTCCGGTGTTGCTCGCTCTGGCCATGGAGGAGACCCAGGACAGAGAGGTCAGGATACGGAATGGGAGGGGGAGTTGAAGTGCTGAGCAACCGGGTGGTCAGTTGTTGGATTCTGGTGCAATATACAGTCTGCAGGAGGAACACATTGGGTCAATCAGTATCTTTAGGAGGGGTGGAGGGTGGGGAATTGTCAATGTTTCGGATTGAAATGGATCTTGATGCAGGATTTTGACCTGAAACATCGACAACCCCTGAGCTCGTCCAGCAGATTGTTTGTTGCAGAATAAATACCTTTTCAGCATGTTTAAATAACCATTATTTCTACATGTTGCCATCACATATGTAAATCATCCATTTTTGGAGAATAAGTCCTTAACCATTTGTCTTATTAGCTGTGGCCTAAAATGTAAACGTAGTCAGGATGGGGGAGTTGTGGATATAAAGTAAGGGATAGAACGGGAGATGGTGATGATAATGGTGTGAGTTAGCTATGGGGAGCAATTAAAGAATGGTAATGCAAAGGGCGTATTTTTTGCTTGGTTCCACAATAATTTTTAACAAATTGTGTAAGTTCTAAGCAGACCTGATCTAACTCCTACTTTTTCTCCAGAGATGCTACCTGACCCGCTGAGTTACTCTGGTACTTTGTGTCTATCTTTAGCTCCTACTCTATTCATCCCTGTTTCTTTACCTTGTTAGGTGTAAGACAGTCATCAACCTCCTCAGTTAATGATGAAGGAGCCATATTATATTAGGCAGCCAGCGGGGATGCTCAAGAAAATGGTCTGTTCCACCACTGAATGGAACATCTTACAAGTATAGTTTGGGTTCGCAAAAATGATAACTTGCAAAATTCAATGAGAGTCAAATACCACCTTTGTCTATTCAATTCAGGATGGACATAGATAGAATTATGTTATTAATGCTGTGCAATTCTTTTTTATATGTCATTTCGTAGGTTATTGGTATGGGATTGAATTGGATAAACCGAATGGCAGAAACAATGGCTCTGTAGGGGGCGTGCAATATTTCACCTGTCAGCCAAAGCATGGTGTGTTTGCACCTCCATCGAGAGTTCAGAGGTAAGGATTGCAAATTCTACACTCTTGGCATGCTCTAAGCATATATTTGAATACCAAAGTAAATCAGTGTATCCTAACATTAAAAAATGTATATACCAGTGCAGAACCTGATTTGTGTTATCAATTGTATGACCTACGATAAAGTACTGGAGTAATTCAGCAGGTCAAGCAGCACCTCTGGAAAAAATGGTAGACGACATTTCAGGTCTTGAACTGATACATCACCTATCCATGTCTCAGTGGTAATGCCCAACCCACTGAGTTATTCCAGCACTGTTGTCTTTTTTTGTAAACCATCATCTGTAGTTCCTTATTTCTACAGTATAAATGACCACACTTTTTGAAGAAAGTCAAAATAATAACTTAAACCATGCCATTTGTTTGATTACTGAAAACTGCATGTTCTCTGGATTCAGTACATAAATAGTCACACAGCACGGAAACAGGCCCTTCGATCCAACTTGTCCATGCCGACCAAGATGCCCCAACTACACTAGTCCCACCTCCCCGCGTTTGGCCCATATCCCTCTATACCTTTCCTAATAACCAAAGCAGCTGTTACATAATTCTTGCTTGCATTCTCATAGACAACTATTCCATAGAACAGGGGTCGGCATCCGGATCCGGCCCGTAACCCGAAATTATCCAGCCCGCATGCGTATTTTTTTTCAATTAGTTTTCAAATCCCAGCCAATCCCGGGGCACGAAGGCAACCTGGGCACTACAGCCAGTCCCAGGGCAGGCGAGCCGACCTGGGAACTGCAGCCAGTCCCGGGGATGCGAGCCGACCTGGGAACTGCAGCCAGTCCCGGGGATGCGAGCCGACCTGGGAACTGCAGCCAGTCCCGGGGCACTCGAGGGACCTGGGAACTGCAGCCAGTCCCGGGGCACTCGAGGGACCTGGGAACTGCAGAAAACGAATTAAAAAACACGTGAAAATGAATGCGAAAAATAACACCAAGCGTTACACAATGGCGATCAATGTGGCCCGCCATTCGCTCACAGACGTGGGTCCTGGCCCCTATGCAGAACAAGGGCGAGAGATCCCAGACTCCGCGATGTTTAAGGTCAGCGCCGCTGCCCGCAGCTGGCCGCTCCACAGTCCCTCCACAGATGGAGGAGGTAGAGGTCACGACACGCTGTCTTTAGTGGCCTTGCACCCTGCTTGAAGTGGTATGAAACTGCACTTGAATTTGGTGGCCTTGCACCCTGCTTGAAGTGGTAAGAAACTGCACTTGAATTTGGTGGCCTTGCACCCTGCTTGAAATGGAATTTAAAGGAATAGCCATGAGTCAACTACCAGCCCACCAGCCGTGAGTGAGTGAACTGCCAGCACAACAGGCTTGAGCCGCCAGCCCAAGAATCCATTCGGCCCACAATGTCCATACTAGCCCTCTGGAAACCAGACCTTTCAGCCCACAACACCCATACTAGCACTCCAGAACCCCCCCCCCCCCCCCCCCCCCCCACTAGCCACTAATATTAGAATTGGTGGAGAGGTGGAATATTGTGTTGGGGGACCAGCCCTCACGTGTGATGATGGGATCCAGCGGGTCCCACTTAGTCTAGTATAATATATAGATTGAAAGACATATAGGTAAATTGTTGTTTCACCTGAAAGGACAGTGCATTTTCCTGGCCAGTGGGAAGGGATAAGGTGAAGGATTTTGTGCTGCATTTTCCGTTGTTGCAGGAGAGTGCCGGGAGTAGTTGGTGGAGATGAAAGTCACAAAAGGCATAGTCCCATCTAAATGTTGAAAGGGAGGGAGAAGAAAGAGGTGTGGATCATAAAGGAAGATGGTGCTAGATTTATGTTCTCACTGTGAATCATCTTAATATATAGTGAATAGGTCTCCAAAGTACATTGCAATGTGGTAAAGTCACTGTAATAACTAAAGAACAATATTAGCAGGCAGTAATACTTCTGCTGATATGCGATGAACATAAAATGTCTTGACACCAAAAACAAAGAACTTGTATTTCATGGTGATGAGCTGATTATTCAGGCTATTGAGACCTGACAAAATAGTCAGACACACTTTTTAAATTTTCAGAATCTGCAAGTATCCAAATAATCAATCTCATTTCTTATAAAATCTTCAAAACATGTATTGCATTTGTGTAGCCAAAAAATGCTGGAGAAACTCAGCGGATGAGGCAGCATTTATGGAGAAAAGGAGTAGGCGACGTTTTGGGTCGAGACCCTTCTTCAGACTGATGTGGGGTGGGGGGGACAGGAAAAAGAAATGAAGAGGCTGGGACAGTAGGCTATGTGGGAGGGCTGGGAAGGGGGAGGGGAAGGAGGGAGAAAGCAAGGACTACCCGAAATTAGAGAAGTTGACGTTCATACCGCTGGGGTGTAAACTACACAAGCGAAATATGAGGTGTTCCTCCAATTTACGCTGGGCCTCACTCTGGCAATGGAGGAGGCCCAGGACAGAAAGATCAGATTCAGAATGGGAGGGGGAGTTGAAGTGCTGGGCAACTGGGAGATCAGGTTGGTTAGTACGGACTGAACGGAGGTGTTGGGCAAGGCGGTCGCCGAGTCTACGCTTGGTCTCACCGATGTAGAGAAGGTGACACCTTTGACAGCGGATGCAGTAGATGAGGTTGGAGGAGGTGCAGGTGAACCTCTGCCTCACCTGGAAAGGCTGTTTGGGTCCTTGGATGGAGTCGAGGGGGGAGGTAAAGCGACGGGTGTAGCATTTCCTGCGGTTGTTGGGGAAAGTACCAGGGGAGGGGGTGGTCTGGGTGGGAAGGGACGAATTGACCAGGGAGTTACGGAGGGAACGGTCTCTACGGAAAGCAGAAAGGGGAGGAGATGGGAAGATGTGGCCAGTGGTGGGATCTCGCTGGAGATGGCGAAAATGTCGGAGGATTATATTTTGTATACGCCGGCTGATGGGGTGGAAGGTGAGGACAAGGGGGACTCTGCCCTTGTTACGAGTAGTGCGATGGGGAGTAAAAGCGGAGCTGCGGGATATAGAGGAGACCTTGGTGAGAGCCTCATCTATAATAGAAAAGGGAAACCCACGTTTCCTAAAGAATGAGGACATCTCCGATGCCCTGGTCTGGAACACCTCATCCTGGGTGCAGATGCTGCGTAGACGGAAGAATTGGGAGTAAGTGATAGAGTCCTTACAGGAAGCAGGGTGGGAAGAAGTGTAGTCAAGATAGCTGTGGAAGTCAGTGGGTTTGTAGTAGATGTCGGTCAGTAGTCTGTTACCTGCGATGGAGATGGTGAGATCAAGGAACGGTAGGAAGATGTCGGAAATGGTCCAGGTGAACTTGAGTAATTTGTGTAATCATATTACCATCAAAACTAAAAAAAATAATAATTTGAGAATGACTGAAAAAGTAGATTATTTTTAGTATGTTATAGCAAGATTCAGATTTGTAAACTTTTTTAAATTGTCGTTTACAACAAAATAATAGTTTCAGGAGCAAACCATATGGTCTACTACTATCTATTGCTGCTTTCCCTATCCACTCGATAAGGGGCAGCACAGCGGTAGATTTGCTGCCTTACAGCACTAGAGTTTAATTTTTAAACCATGATTCTTTGTCTGAGATTTCCCAACCAGCATGAATTGCTTTACTCCCTGTCATAAATGTCATAATGTTCCCTTTAATGTAATAAAAAAGTAATTGTATCGAGCTTTAATCTGGATTCTTAGGAATAGTTACTAATTCATAATTTTCGCCTTGGAGTTCAGGTATCATTTTGATAAATTAACTCTGCATTCCATCAGAAAACAATACATACTTGCTAAAGTGCAATGTCCAGTGATGTATTGTGTTCAAGATATAATCTAAGCATAGTTTATATATCTGTAGTCTCGTTATCTCTAGAGGATTGGAAGATACAGAATGATATTGCATCAGCTATTCTGATAATATTCTGCATCTGTCCATGTAATTTTAATGATCTACGTACATTGCCCTAACTCTCCTTGACCCACCACTATTTCTGAGATATATTTTCTGGTCCTTCTTCACTCTTGGGGTTCACCAAATCCACTAATTACACATCCTGTTGAATAAATATTGTGCTATGAAGAAGGAGGAGTGAGGAGATGTAGGAAATGTTGCTGACTAACGTCATTGGTCTATTTTTAGTTTACTTTGGCTGAAGGCAGCCTTCTTAACAAAGTTACATCACTGCCATGGGAAAAGAGCTATGCTAACTAGTGTTTTTCTCCTTAATGGTGATGGAATCAACTTCCAAGTAAAATAACAATTTTAGAATTGTTTGATTCCTTAACCTTGATTGTAAAAGACAATACACCAATTTTATTTTCAAACGAAGCAAGCCCTTATGTTGTGCTTAAGACTGTTGACCATGTCGAAGGATAGTACACGATTCCTTTGGACAGTGCATTGATCCGTGTTCTTGACTTGCTCCAGGAATTATTTCAACTCATCTTTACCTACCTGGAATATCAACTCATTAGCGCAGGAGAAGAGTGTAGGAAACTTGAATCCTATTCCTGCTAACTGAAACTTGGAGACAGGAGACAGAAAGGCATCAGCCAAAGGATTTATTTCTGGCATTAAGGAGCACTTTGTGGCATTAAGGCCACAAAGTGCTGGTGTAACTCAGTGGGTCAGGCAGCATCTCTGGAGAACATGGAGCGTTGACATTTCGGGTCAAGACCCTTGTTCAGACATGATATTGTTCACCATTCAAGAGTCTGAAGAAGGGTCCCGGCATGAAATTGTTTCTACTGGGAAGGCAAAGCTTTGGTTTGGCATCTCATTCAATAGATGGTACCTCCAATAGTGCTGCATGTTCTCAGCACTACAGTCACGTAAATCTAGATCTTTGCATCAGGCCTATTGAGTCAAGGGGCTGTCCCACTGTTCGAGCTCATTCAAGAGCTCTCCCGAGTTTAAAAAAAAATCAAACTCGTGGTAGCACGTAGAATGTACGTAGCGGGTACGTCGGAGCTCGGGACGTCTCTTAGCGGCTCGTAACGCTAACGGCAGGTACTCGGGAAACGCGGTAAGCTCGTGAAGACACGTGAAGATTTTTCAACATGTTGAAAAATGTCCACGAGAGCCCCGAGTACCTACGAGCGGCTATTACCGTAATTCTCCGAGTTCGAATCAGGAGAAACTCGGAAGAACTCTTGAATTAGCTCGTACAGTGGGACAGCCCCTTCAGGCTTGACATTACAACTTTGTTTCAAGAGTGCTTTCAGCTGAGTCATGGCTGACACTCATTACTTTATCCATCCAAGAGTAGATATTTTTACATTTTCTCTCAAGATTTTGAATTATTCGTCTTTTGTATTCCTGTGGTGTGTCTTGCAAAGAAGGGGTTAAAAAAGCTATTTTCTTTCATGTTTTAAATTAAGATTAGTTTTCACGTCCTGAGTAAAATATTGAAAAGTGGAACAACAAAGTATTTCAGTGGCTCATTTCCAGATAAATGATTTAAGTATTTGGCAACACTTTCTTGTATTGTGGAGTTCATTTTCAAGATTATCATGAAAGAAAGTGAGGCCAGTGAGATGGTGTGAAACACATTCAATCCATCATGTTATCAGGACATGAAAACTAATCTTAATTAATTTACTGTCAAGTAAATAGTAATATAAAAAGTCAAAGATGTTATTTACAATTTAAGGGAGAAATTGTTCTCAGTCAACTTTCCTTTTTACGAAGTGATCTTCAATCAAATCAGAAACAAATCAGGGCAGCACAGTGGCGCAGCAACAGACTTGTTGCCTCACAGCGCCAGACCCAGGTTCGATCCTGACCAAGTGAGCTGTCTGTACGGAGTTTGTACATTCTCTCTGTGACCGCGTGGGTTTCCTCCCACACTCCAAAGATGTACAAGTTTGTGGGTTAATTGGCTTTGTGATTTGTAAAAACTGTCCCTAGTCTGTGGGATAGTGTTAGTGTATGGTGTGATCGCTGATATGCGCGGACTCGGTGGGCCGAAGGGCCTGTTTCCGTGCTGTATCTCTAAAGTCTAAAGTAAAGTCGTAAGTGAAGCATAATAAAATACAGCTAATATATTCAACATTATTACACATTGCACTTTTGTGTTGTTGCTGCTAGTTATTTTGGCTCTTCATGCAGCGTTGGTTAGTTTTGCTGGGCAGCATAGTCATTGCCTTAATTATATTGTTCACAGCTCCCGAATAATGCCAGGGTCTTTCAATCACTTGACATTGAGTAGGGTTATGGGCTTTAAACGGTTTCTGCAGTGGAGTAGATAAATAATGAGTGGCAGGTGTGACCTCATTAGGCAGTGATCCCTTCATCAATCAACACATGGATTGCTTGATGACCCTGATACATTGCAAATCTTTCAGACTATCAGATACCATTTTGTGCAAGGATACATCCGTTATCTTCTGTAATTATATGCCTGGAAAAAATAACATTGTTGCTTAACCAATACTATTTCTCATTAGCAGCTTACTTGAGATCATTTGTCACAATTATATGCTGCTTCATCACAGCCAGACTTATAGTGCAAGTGTTGCAGGTACCTGTTGCTATGCAATCAAAATATTAATCGAGGAATGGTTTATGCAGTCGCATTACATCCATGGTTTGCTATTTTAACAAATACATTTAAATTATTAATTTTAACAGGTAGCATAATTAATAAATTTCACGCTAAAATCACTAACTGTGTAATGTTAAGATTTAAGAACTTGATATTGTCCAAGCTGTACTCCTGTGCTGGCTGTAGAATACCTCTTTCAAATCACTGCTGTTTATCCATGGAAATACCACAGACGAAATGTGTAGGAAGGAACTGCAAATGCTGATTAACACTGAAGATAGACACAAAATGCTGGAGTAACTCAGCGGGACAGGGTAGCAACTCTGGAGAGAAGGAATGTGTGATGTTTCAGGTCGAGATCCTTCTTCAGACTGAAATACCCCTGAGATTGCTCCATCATTTGATAAGATCAGGGCTGAGCATCCACCTCATGTTCCTGCCTGATCCATAATTCCCTGGGATTCTAGTAAACTACTGATCCAGATCTCAGACCTAAATGTCCTTAGCATGAATATCCCAAACCTCCAAACCCCTTATCATGAACACCCAAAGTCACCTAACTGCCATTTCCCTTACTAACCACCCTTCCCGACCCTCCCTATGATCCATGTACTTATTTGTCCAATCCATGAAACTCTCTCCTCATAAAAACTCTGTTGAGCAGCACTCAAAGTCTTGATCCTTGGGGCCTATTTACTTGCCACCAACCAAGGCATCTGTGGCCAACCTTGTTGTGTTTGCAGATGCAGACCAAGTTAAAGATGATTCTAGATGTGGAAACAAGGAACTGCATATGCTAGTGTACACAAAAGGATACAAAGTGCTGGAGTAACTCAGCAGGCAGGCAGCATCCCTGGAGAACATGGATAGGAGATGTTTCGGCTCGGGACCTTTCTTCAAGCACCAGATTTTTTTCCACACATTCTCTCAAATTTCCCTTATTCTTGCCCACTCACTCCATATTGTCAGTAATCAATGACCCACAACTCCTAATTTTACTGTAATGCTTTCTGTGCTCTCTCTGCTTGAACATCACTCTCCTTTGAAAAATATTGTCTGCTCTGCGTCTGCCCCAGTAGAAGGGCCAGGACCAGGACAAGAAATAGAACTAATGACATTTTAGAGTATTTTTGCCTCTAGTCAAAACTGATTATCCATTTTCAATCTGCACTCAATCTGCCCAGTCCATCACAGGTAGTCACTGTCATGATGATGAGTCATGATAATGATATGCAAATATCTTGACCTTTGTATCAGCTGACTTGGAGGTCAGGTCGATCGCATGTGCGCTGTGTAAGCCAAGGCAGGAGGCCATGGCCGGGGGAGATAATAAACATAGAGACAAAGGAATATAACCTGTAAATATTTTGTCAGTATTATTATTCCACATCTTAGGCGAAGATGTGACATTGGCGACGAGGATATTTTGAATATTTTGGATTCTGAATCCGTGGCTAGGAGCTGGAAAAAGGTTAGAAAAATGTTTCATAATGGCAGCCGCTGGAGCTGATTTGTTCGCACTTCGCCGAGTTCCACACTTCGATCCGACGGGTGATGTGAGAACCGTTAACGTGAAGTGGAATGCTTGGCTGGAGGAATTCGAGGCCTATGCCGACAGTCTTGATGAGAGTATGCCGGGGCAGAAGGCGCAACGGAGAGCATTGCTTCTCTTCACCGCAGGGCCAGCGGTTCGAATGTTTAAAACACTCCCTGACACTGGAATGAAGGAAGACTATAAGAAAGCCGTTGATGCATTGAACAGTCACTTTGTGGTGGTACCGAATGCTACATTTCATCGCCATTTATTCCACAAAACAAAGCAGGAAGAGGGCGAGACTGCTTAATTTGTGACAAGACTCAGACAGGTGTCTGTAGGATGCAAATATGTGGTTGCTGATGTGGAAAACCAGATATTGGATCAGGTTGTCCAGCATTGCAGGTCAGACAAGCTCAGGAGAAGGCTGCTAGAAAAAGGGGGTGAGTTAAACCTTAATGATGCTTTGTCGATTGCAGTGGCAATGGAAGCTGTTGAGGGACAATTTCACAGCATGAAATTGAAAGATTCCAAGACTGGGCAAGTTACCCAGCTGTCCTATGGTAGACCAAGAAGCAAGCCTGAACGTGAGATCGAGTGTTACAGGTGTGGCAACAAGGGTCACAGAGGGATAGATGCATGTTGTCCAGCAAAAGGTAGAACATTTTGCAAATAAATTTTGCAAAGAAATGTAAAAGTCAGGCCAGGTACAAGACAAGTAATTACAACAAGAGTGAATCTTCCAAGGCAGGGTCCAGTGAAAAGAAAGACAGACCTTGGCAGAAAAAGAAAGGTCATGTCCGTCACGTAGAAGGGGATTTCGGAAGTGAATGATAGCCATCACAAGAAAGATGCAGTGACCATCGGAGGTGTTACAGTGCCAGTGATTGAAGATTCTGGTAGCGACAGCAACGTAATTGACAGATCACTTTGGGAATACTTGAAAAAGCAGAAAATCAAGTGCACGTCAAGGAGGTGTTGTAGGAAGTTATATCCATACACCGGAACTAAACCATTGCAGACCATTGGATGTTTCACGGCTAAAGTAGGTCAGAGATAGAGAAACTGAAGCAGAATTTGTGGTGATAGAGGAGCAGGAGAACCCTTGCTCAGTAGAAGTACAGCTCCAGAGCTGGGAGTGCTTCACATCGGAGTGCATTTCAATTCAGTGCAGTCATATGATGACATGAGGCAGGAATTTCACTCAGTATTCCAAGTTGTTGGAAAATTGAAAGGCCGGCAAGTGAAGTTAGCCATTGATGAAGCTGTCAAGCCAACAGCTCAAACGGTGCGGAGAACGCCATTTCGACATCATGGAAAAGTAGAAGCTAAAATCAAGGGGTTGATTGATCAGGACATTATTGAACCAGTTGAACGTTCAACACCATGGGTGAGTCCAGTAGTGATTGTGCTGAAACCCAATGATGACATTAGACTGTGCGTTGACATGAGGAGAGCCAATGAGGCAATAATCAGGGAAAGACACCCAATTCCTACGGTCGATGAGTTGCTACAAGAGTTATCAACCAGTAAAGTGTTTTCCAAAATTGATCTCAAGTGGGGATATCATCAGTTGGAATTACATCCAGAGTCAAGAGAGGTGACAGCATTCGTCACTCACTGCGGATTGTACCGGTACTAAAGACACATTTTTGGAATCAATGCTGCTCCCGAGATCTATCAGTATGAAATCCACAGTGATTCAAGGTGTACCAGGCGCAGCAAACATATCAGATGACATCATCGTCCATGCATCATTTCATGAAGAGCATGACAGGAGGTTGAAGCTAGTGTTGACTAAACTTCAAGAAGCAGGACTCACTGTGAATGAATTCAAGTGCAAGTATGGAGTCTCTGAGATGGATTTCATGGGACACAGACTCACATGTGAAGGTGCTGAACCCGGCCAAGGCTAAAGTGAAAGCTGTTGCAGATGCACGTGAACCTCAGAATGCAACCGAGATGAGGCGTTTTCTAGGACTGGTCAATTATTGTGCAAAATCTATTCCAAATTTTACTACACTGGCAGATCCGCTGAGAAAGTTGACCAGAAAAGATGTACCATTCCAGTTTGGTAGTGAAGAGAGAGAGGCGTTCAAAGCACTGAAACAGTGTCTAATGAGTGCAGAAACCCTTGGATATTATGATTCAGCTGCACCAACAAAAATCATAGCAGATGTTAGTCCGGTCAGCTTATGAGTAGTGCTGGTAGAGACACATGCAGATGGACCCAGAATCATAGCATTTGCCAGTAGATCGCTAACCAGCGTGGAGAGAAAGTATTCTCAAACAGAGAAAGAAGCACTGGGACTAGTGTGGGCCTGTGAAAGGTTCCATGCTTACTTGTACGACATTGAATTTGAACTTGTTACAGATCACAAGCCGCTGGAAGCGATCTACTCGACAAGGTCTAAGCCATGTGCCAGAATAGAATGTTGGGTGCTGAGACTCCAACAGTAGAAGTACAAAGTAGTCCACATTGCTGGGAAAGCAAACATCGCGAACCCGCTGTGGAGACTGTTGAAGGATGAACAGCTGAGAGCAACATTCATGTTAGATATGGAAGCAGAGAACCTTGTGCGATTCGTCGCAATTCAGTCAATGCCAGGAGCCGTGACAACGAAGGAAGTTGAAAGGGAATCAGAACATGATCCTGAACTCAAAGATATCAGAGAGCGTATTCACAGTGGGCAATGGGATCAATGCCCTTACAAAAGCATATGTTCCCATACAAGATGAATTTTGTGTAATTGGTCAGTGTGTGCTGAGAGGTAGCAGATTGGAGATCCTGCAGACACTACGAACAAGGATTGTGTCATTAGCTCATGAAGGACATTTAGGCATCGTCGGTACCAAACAGAATTTGCGGAGTGTAGTGGCCAGGTTGTGAGAAAGATGCCGAAAAATTAGTCAAGACCTGTCACAGATGCCAAATCACAAGCAGGAGCAACCCACCAGAACCAATTAGGAGTACAAAGTTGCCAACAGGACCATGGGTTGACGTAGCTGTTGACTTTCTTGGACCACTTCCAATAGGTGAATCAATTATGGTAGTGGGTAGACTACTATAGCAGGTACTACGAGTATGCAGTGATGAAGTCAACTACAGCAGAAAAGTCTGGGCAGGCATTAGCAGAGATCTTCGCCAGACACGGGTTGCCTATTACGTTGTATTCTGACAACGGGCCACAGTTTGTTCCCGAGACGATTGCTGAGTACATGAGAATCACAGGGATCCATCATCACAAGGTGACTCCTAAATGGTCAAGTCTCCAGAAAGTGTAATCTATAAGAGAAATGTATCGAGTGTCAAAAAGTACATGCCCAGAGACACACAAAACGAGGTGGCCCAAAATCCACCAAGAGCTACTGATTCAGAGGGGCCAGATGACATCCCTGAGGTGGTGACCGGTGTTCCTGAGCATTCAAGGAACCTACAAGAGTTGCTGCCTCAAAAACGCAGCCAGCATCATTTGAGACCCACACCACCCAGGCCATGCCCTCATTTCTCTCCAGCCATCAGGAAGGAGGTATGAAAACTGTAATGTCCAAGTTCAGGAACAACCTCTTCCCTACAACCATCAAACTATTAAACACTACAACCTCTAAATAAACTCCGAACTACATAGAATTGGGGCATTTTTTTTGTCTTTGCATTATGATTGTTTGTTTGTTTTTTATACAAGTATATGCTGAACCTTTTAATTGTTTATTATGGTGTTTACCGCGTACTATGTTTAGGTCAGGTTGGGGGGAGTTCCCCCCGCCATGGGTCCCGTGCTACTTGCTCCATGGTCAGATAGTCGGTGACTAAACCGTCTCCCCCACCTGGTTTGCCAGGTGAGGAGGGGGCTATGGACCTCCAGCAGGACCAAAAACAAGACCTGTCAAAGGGCGGATGAGCTCCTAGCGAGCCAACGGCCATCCACACTTCTGTAAAAGTTGCGATCAGTATCGTACATAGCATTGTAAGGCACCGTGCCCGTTGATGTTTTCAATGATGATGATGATGATGATCATGTTTACATATCTGTTGAGCTGCTGCTAGTAAGAATTTCATTGTTCCTTATCGGGACATATGACAATAAAACTTGACTCTTCCCTTCAAAAATATGCATATCCTAAATTATATGCATTTGATTAGACAGTTCTTGTTAAGGTCATTGATAGTGAAAATATTTATTTTAAAACTTTTAAAACTTTTTCTTCACTAATATTCAAGGGTCAGGAGTGTTTGATTGGCATATGTATCGATAATGAAACATTGAAATTCTTACTTGCAGCAGCTTAACAGGCTCATAGACAGAATAAGCGCAGGTAAATAAAATATTCAAAATAAAATCATTAAATTAAGTACCATCATTCCAGTGAAAAAAAGGAACCAAGTCCATAATTGCCGAGGTTAATGTAATTTAGTCTTCAAGAGCCTGATGGCTATAGAACATAAAACAGTGCAGCACATGAACGGACTCTTGTGCCCACAATGTTTGTGATTGTGCTTGACATGAGGCCAAGTTAAACTGATCTCATCTGCCCGTACATGATCCATTTCCCTCTATTCCCTGCACTTCCATGTGCCTATCCAAAAGCCATTTTGTTTTTTACTCAGGAATAGTTGGGCTGATTTCAACTGGTGGCCTGTGGCTAGTGGTGTGCCTGAGGTATCGGTGCTCGGCCCATTGCTGTTTGTGGTTTATATTGACAATTTAGATTAAAATATGCAAGGTATGATAAGTAAGCTTGGAGATGACACTAAAGTAGCTGGTATCATGGACTGTGAAATGAGTTATCAAAAATTACAGCAGGACCTAGATCTGAAGACTTGCTCGGTCCTCAGCTGGGCATGTGACTGAGGAATGATTAATGGGCTTTAATGCAGATAAGTGCGTTTTGGGAAGGCAAACCAGGGCAGGATCTTCACAGTGAATGGTAGGGTCCTCTATAGCAGAGGGGCTTAGGAGTTCGATTACATTGTTTGTTGAAAGTTGTGTCACAGGTAGATTGGGTGGTTCAAAAGACATTTGGTACATTGATCTTCATCAGTCAGGACATTGAGTATACAAGTTGGCACATTCTGCTACAAATGCATAGCACATTGGTGAGGCTGTATTTAGAATCTTGTGTTCAGTTGTGGTCACCCTGCTGTAGGAAAGATGTTATTAAGTGGCGAGGGTACAGCGATGATTTATGAGGATGTTGCCGGTACTTAAGGGCTTGAGCAACAGAGAAAGATTGGGCAAGCTAGGACTTTTTTCCTTGGAGGCAGGTGGCCAAGGGGTAATCATAGAGAGTTATTTAAAATTATGAGGGGAATTGATAGAGTGAATACACAGACTTTTATCCAGGGTAGGGGAATCAAGAACCGGGGACATAGCTTTAAGGTAAGTGGGGAGAAGATTTAATGGGAGCCTGAGGGCAATTTTTTCAATCACAGGGCTGTCAACATTGGGTGAGAGTTGAGAGTGAGAAATTGCAAGGGAGCGTAGTGACCGAGGGGGGAAGGGTGTGGGAGGGGGGCCCCCTCCCATGGTAGGGAGGTTTTGCATTTTTCAACTTGAAATTGTGCAATCTGGTGCATACTGTAGCGAGCCTTAAGCTACACTTGAATGCAACATTTATGCTTAAAATTGGATTACTAATTGTACTTATTAATCGTACCTACACGCCAGGAACAATTTACAGAAGCCAATTAACCTACAAACCTGCACATATTTCGGATGTGGGAGAAACCGGAATATCTGGAGAACACCCATGTGGTCATAGGGAGAATGTTCAAATTCTGTACTGACAGAACCCGTAGTCAGGATCAAATTTGGATCTGTGGCGCTGCAAGGCAGCAACTCTACCGCTGCGCCACCATATTAAATTATTTTTTCTGTAATATATTTATTATGGTGTCATGTCAATAAAGATGAACACATGATTCTGATTTCTGCCCTTAGTTGGATAACACACATCTCCAGTCATTGTGTTTTATGGCTGGTTTTCAACCTCTTAAGTCTGAAGGTCTCGACCCAAAACATCACACATTCTTTCTCTCCAGAGATGCTACCTGTCCCGCTGAGTTATTCCAGCTTTTTGTGTCTATTTTCAGTTTAAACCAGCACCTGCAGTTCCTTCCTGCACTCTTTGTTAAGTGAAACAGCTCATAATATTATTCACCTCAACTAAGTATTTTCTTCACCTCCGTTGCTGCAGAGAATGCAATCCCAGTTATCAAATCTTTCTTCAAAGTGAAAAAAAAATTCCAGCCCTGTCAACATCTTCATAAATCGCCCCTGGATCCTCTCCAGAGCAATTGCACCCTTTCTACAATATGTCATAGTCTTTCAGCATGGAAACAGGCCCTTCATCCCAACTTGTCCATGCAGATCAAGATGCCCCATCTAAACTAGTCCCATTTATCCGCATTTGGCCCATATCCCTTTAAACCTGTAGTGTGCCAGTGTGTGTGTGTGTGTAAGGGTGTGTGTCAGAGTGTGCTAGGTTGTGTGTGAGAGTGTCTGCCAGTTTAGCGGCGACAATACCCGGAATAAGCGGTTGGCGATGTCCGGGGAGCGTTTCCCTCTCTCCCTCCCCGTCTCTCCCCCCCCCGTCTCTCCCCCCCCCCCCCCCCCCCCGCCGGGAATGCGGGCCAGCCCAGGTGCTCTGAGGCCAGCTGGGGTCAGGGAGAGGCGAGGGACAGTGGCTCGGGGCTCCGGGAGCAGAGCCTTAGCCCGAGATTCATCCCCGCAGCTCCGGAGGTGGCACCGACGCCCCCACTCACCTGGTCCGCTCCTGGCTCCGGGCCGGGGTTAAAACTCCATGGGGTATGGACAGAGCGGCCAACGGACACAGAGCCGCCGGAGGTGAGGGTGGGAGGTGTGAGCAGTGCTCCAGCCAGGAGTCGGTGCTGGGACCACCTATCACACCATCTGCATGGGAATGTGTAGCTTAGTTTAGATGAAACTACACGTTGTGGAGCTGCGGACAAAAATGCTGGAGAAATGCTTGAGTCTGAAGAAGGGTCTCGACCCGAACTGTCGCCTATTCCTTCGCTCCATAGATGCTGCCTCACCCGCTGAGTTTCTCCGGCATTTTTGTCTACCGTGCCATTTTAAATAGTGTGCGATGGGCTTAAGCAAATCAAATTGGTCTTTCTTTACGGGAAACCCGCCGACAGAAAACTATTCTCATTGGTAAGTGTGGAGAAGAGCTGGAAGCCTTCAGTTAATTGAATTCTTCGTGACTTTGTTTATTTATTTATTTAAAATGTGAGGGTGCGAAATTCTGTGATCAGCGTGAGAATTTTGTTAAATGCGTGAATCTCACGCTCAATGAGTGAGAGTTCAGCCCTGTTCTAATCAAAGGGTGCTGGTTGTATGGAATGAACTACCAGAGGAGGTAGTTGTGGCAGGTACAATCATAATATTTAAAAGACACTTGGACAGGTACATGGATTCAGGTACGGAAATCGCTATCAAAACCTGGGGGGGACCGGTCGGTGGGACACAATTTCTTGGCGGCTGCGCACGCATGCGCACACTCATACACACACACGCGAGGCTTCGCAGGCTTCAGCCTTGGGCCCTGTGGAGACCCACTGTCAAAATAAACTTAAGCGAGAGAGGTGGTGGAGTGAGCACTCGGTGCTGGTGCTCAGTCGGTTCAGCAGCAAGGGTGAGATCAACATCAGACAAGGTGCGAATGGGGAGAAAAAGACTCCGTACAGACAGCGGCCGGAGTCAGGATCTAAACCAGTGTCCATGGAGCTGTGAGGCAGCAGCAACGCGCAGACCGAGTGGCCTCTCTCTCTCTCTCTCTGTGTACCTGCTAGCAGCGGCGGTGACCCGGTCCCGGTTCCCTCTGCTCATCGGGCGCCGACTCCACGCTGTACTGAATCACCCCTGAGTCAAGCTGTGCGCTGGGCTGGAGGAGAGAGCGAGATGCATGCGAGGCTTCGGCCGTGGGCTTGAATCGGCCTGTTCACGGGTCTTTCATCAGCCGGCGGAGGCTTCACCATCGGGAGCCTTGATCGTCTCGATGCAGCAGTTTGATTTTAAACCGCGACAGGTGCTGAAAGGCCCCGCGAATGGGCCGATTCAGCCCTTAGAAAGCGGCTGATAAAGTCCGGATGACAAAACATGGGGGGGATTGTCCCTCGCCTCTCAAAGAATGGGGGGAACGTGTCCCCTCTGTACCCCCCAGGATTTCCGACCCTGTATGGATTGGAAAGGTTTGAGCGATATGAACAAAATGCAGGCAAATGGGACTAGCTCCGATGGGATTTCTTGGTTGGCATGGCTAAGCTGGCCGAGGACCTGTTTCCTTGCAGTATGACTCTGTGTGGTATGAGATATGAGAATCATGTGGGAAAGTGGACTAGGCACAAACCTTATCAAATACTAGAGGCTTGAAGGGCTGTAAAACCTACTCCAGCTTCTTATCTTCTTAGATTGCACCCAGGCATTTAGCGTGAAAGAAGTAACATATTACTATTTGTTCATCTCCAATGACCGATATAGCCTTTTTATGAACTATTCTGAAACTAATGAAGAATATGGAAATCATAAACTTTGTAATTGCTACTTTGTAGCACCTGCATTTTTCTCAGTCTAATGTTTTATCAGTTAATATGCAGTTTATACTATGAAAGTTTATCTCACCTGTTCAGGTCATCACATTTTGAAGCACAGGAAGGTAATTTAGTGTTGATTGGTCCATCAGAGAGCTTTCATTAAGCTCGTTATTGACGCATCAGCCTGACGTTATGATGTATAATATCTGTTTGCTCCAACCTCATGGGCCCAAAAATATATGTAATAATTAAAAGTAAATTACAATTACTGGATAAGTGTGTGCAAATTGATGCTAATTGTGGTAGCTGTGACAGCACTGATATGCTGGTAAATCTGACTGCTCCTGTTTCCTGCTTTGAGTATATTGGTAGATAAGTGCATAATAAAAGTCTTCCTTTAAGGGAAGGTAACCTGATTCACCAAAATCTTTGGGGAGAAAGTCTGCCCTTTGTAAATGATTCCAGAGCTTGGGGACAATGTTATACTAGATACCGTTGTAGGAAGTTATTAAGAAGACAAAATTGTCTTGAAAGTGATGATTAAAATTCCATCACCACTGAAAAGGTACTTAGATGACATTTATGGATTGTTCTGGGCAATTATGAATCATTTACATAATCTTTTTATAGGAAATGAAAAGATTCAGAGCTAATTTCTAATTGCATATTCCTTACCTCATGTACAACAATTAAGAAAAAAAGGACTTTTAGGATATCATTAAGGCTGCACATACAAAAAAAGGATTGTTTATACTGACTGCACGACACAGTGAGAGTATGGTGTGAGAAAAATTTGGAAAGTGTGTCTCAAATGCACAAAGAACTCATTTAGCACAGAAGAGAGATGGAGGTCCCATCATAACTCTTTGGGGGGCAGGCTTGGATTTAGGAATCTTTTTGAATGCAGCTGATGGTGGTGGTGATTTACAGCAGAATATTCCTGAGCACGCTGCCTGTTATATTGGGCACAGCATCAATGAATGTTTTGATTATGTTTTTCTCAAGTTCCCATCTCCAGCTGTGTGCTAGGTTTACTTCCTATCGGGTTTCACTGGGTGTGGTGGAGATTTGCTATCATACATACTCATCAGCTAGAATAATATGGAGCACCACTCTGTCTTCTAGTTATTGGAAAAGCATACCTACATTTCAAGTGGTGCCTCCAACCATTTGCTCCAAATATGTCCTTTCTTAATCTTTCCTGCCCCATTAACATTCTAAGTGTAATGTTAAGATGAAAGTCAACATTATAATGCCTCTACATTGTTCTTGAATTTTAAGATGTGAATAATATTTATATTTATATTTTAGTTTGTACATTGTTTCTCCTGTAAGTATATTGTACCTGTTTCAATCTGTAGGGTGACTGAAGCAATGGATTCCTTCTCAGATATTCCAACCAGCAAATTCAATCGATCACTTATAGGTAGGTAATTTTCTTGTTGCCTTCATTACATGGAATCTGATCTCTAGAACAAAATACTACATCTGACTCAATGTCAAGCTTAATATTAGGTAGCTGTATCACAGAGTAATCAGAGCAGCATATTATTGGTTTCCAATAACATGAAATACAAACGACAAGAATCCCTACATGACACAATTTCCCACACACAAAGTAATGCTGACAATTCCTAATCAGTCCTTGCATTTCAAAATACATGCAAATCTCATCTCTCAGCAAAACTCATCAAGTTTCATGTCTTCAGGGGAAATAATGGAAACAAACCATACTCATTGCCACCTGCCTCCCTCTGCTTACATTTTGAACAATTGTTTTCCATACTAAGCTTTTTAACAAAAACAAGTGCAAGAACCCTATTTAGATCAAGGATTATCAGTTATCCTCAACTGCACCTGAAATGTTAATGTTTTTTTCTTTCCACAGATGCTGCCTGACCTGTTGAGTGTTTCAAGCATTTTCTGTTTGTAACTCTCTGATCTATACTGCCTATACTGCCACATGGTTTTGTATCATCAGCAAGCTTGGACTTGGACTTGCCCTTTTTGCACTTGATCCAAATTTATCCAAATTTATCATTGCCTTCCAGATTATGAGATGCTGGAGAGCAATCACTAATAGAGTCAAGAGTGTTTTATTGTCATATGTCCCAGATAGAACAATGAAATTCTTACTTGCTGCAGCACAACAGAATATGTAAACATAGTATGATATGATAAACAAGAGAGAAAAGAGTTCAGTGTGTATATATACACATACTCCCAATATATTATATATATATCCACACATACTCAAAACCCCCCAAAATAGTGCAATAATAATAATAATAATAGTCTATTGTAGTTCAGAGCTTATATGAGGTTGTAGTATTTAATAGCCTGATGGCTGTAGGGAAGAAGCTGTTCCTGAACCTGGATGTCACAGTTTTCAGGCTCGTGTACCTTCTTCCTGATGGCAGTGGTAGGCCAGAGTGTGAGGCCAGGATGGTGTAGGTCTCTGATGATGTTGGCTGCCTTTTTGAGGCAGCGATTCCGATAAATACCTTTGATGGTAGGGAGGTCAGAGCCGGTGATGGCTAGTGTTCACAACTTTTTGCAGTCTTTTCCACTCCTGGACGTTCAAGTTGCCGAACCGGGCAATGATGCAACCAGTCAGTATGCTCTCTACTGTGCACCTGTAGAAGTTCAAGAGAATCCTCTTTGACATACCGAATCTCCGTAATCTCCGTAATCTTCTCAGGAAGTAGAGACGCTGATATGCTTTCCTTATAATTGCATCAGTGTGCTGGGCCCAGGAATTTGAATTTTTGACTCTCTCCACCACCGTCCCATTGATATAAACAGGATTGAGGATCCTCATCCTTCCTCTTCCAAAGTCCACAATCAGTTCTTTGGTTTTAGTGATATTGAGAGCCAGGTTGTTGTGCTGGCACCATTTGGTCAATCGGTCGATGTCACTTCTAAAACTCTGACTCATCACCATCTGTAATTCGTCCCACAACGGTGGTGTCGTCGGCGAGCTTGACAATGGAGTTCGCACTAAGTCCGGCTACACATTCATGAATATAGAGTGAGTAGAGCAGGGGGCTGAGCATGCAGCTTTGAGGTGCTCCCGCACTGATTGTTAATGAGGGTGAAGGTATACAAAAATGCTGAAGAAATTCAGCTGGGTGAGGCAGCATCTACGGAGCAAAGGAAATAGGCGACGTTTCGGGTCGAGACCCTTCTTCAGACGGTGAAGGGTGAAGTATTTCTGCCAATTTGAACATAATGTGGTCTGTGGATGAGGTAGTCGAGGATCCAATTGCAGAGGGATGCGCAGAGACCCAGTTCCGTGAGCTTGGTAATCAGACTTTTATTTTTGTATCAAAAAATAATAATTTATTTAATTTTCTTACGATAGAAAAGCCAAAAAATACCAAAACTGTGGTGACATACCCACCACCATATTACAGAATCACCAAACTATTCAGACATTAAATTACAAACAACTATGTTACAGATAACACCAGCCTCTCCAACACCACTCGGGCGCGGACGTAACCCCGGTAAAGGGAAAACATCTGGCTCGGGCATAGCCCTCTTCTACCTGGCACCGTGACTCGCGGATGGCCAGCTTGGTCAGGCCTAAGAGCAACCCAACCAGGACATCTTCAGCCCTGCCCATTCCCTAGATCCCATCACCGGTCCTTCGGTCACTGACAGCAGAGCCACTCCTTCCCCTACGGACCCTAGGTGGAGTGGCGGTGCTCCTTGTCCTCTGGACCCTGGCTACAAGGGACACTCTACTGATCTCTACCCTCAACGTGAACGACACTGCTCTTGGTCTTGGCATCGTTCTTCAGGTCGTCCAAGAAGGACCTGAGCTGACGCCGGTCGTTCCGCTTCACCCCTTTGCCCTTCCCCCTCCTTCTGAGGATGAGGGTCAGAGAGCTGGTGAGCCCGTGTAGGTTTGGCCACCGGAGGGAGGCCAATCTGGGCTGATGTTGGGCTCCATCGGTGGCCTGGATGAACTTGCGGATTTCCTCCACTGGAATGAGTGGAGTGGCGTCGGGGAGAGCGAGAACATCCGAATCAGAATCAGAATCAGATCAGAATCAGATTTTATTCGCCAAGTATGTTTTGCAACATACAAGGAATTTCACTGGCCAGGTCAGTCATACAATTAAAAGCAACAGACTCAAAAACACATTTTAACATGAACATCCACCACAGTTACTCCTACACATTCCTCACTGATGGAAGGTGAAATATAGTTCAAGTCCTTCCTTTTTATCTTCCTCGGTCGGGGTCTCCGAGCACTCCGTTGACGGGATGGTCTTGACTCCCGTAGCCAGCGGAGTTCGGGTCGTCCGCGTCGAGGCGTTCAGCTCCTGCATTGGGGGGTTGTCAGCTCCCCCGCGCCGAGCGATCGAACCTCGCGTCGGGGCTGGTCGAGACTGTGAGCCCTTGATGGTAAGTTCACAGGCCTCATTGTCCGAGGAGTCCCCTTCCACCTGCTCACTGCAGGTGGAGACACCATCCCCATCCCCGGACACAACCTTAGTGCCCGATACTCCCAGCTCACGCTGTGCGGCGGTTGCCTCTGCCCCACCCGATGGTCTCTCCTCCACCTCAATCCCATCCCTGGGACCAGTGGCAGAGGGGCCTTCCGCCGATGTACCTGGGGAATCAAGACCATCGACAGTGGGGGCGACTATCCCTCTCTCCCCTAGTTGGGTCCAGAGTGGACTCTGGTGCACCAGACTCAGGGAGTCCCTCTGGAGCCAGGTCCTGAGGGAGAGAAGGGCTAGTTTCCCCAACCCCTTCCCCGCCTACAGTCTCTACATCCAGAGGCGTTCTCTGCGCCTCATCCTGGGTGGTGTTGCTCCTGGGCTTCCTCGGGTGCCTGATGTGGGACTCCCTCCCCAACAGGAATCTCCTGCTCCATAACGCCCGAGAGGTCCCCATCGCCATCCTCCCCAGAATCCCCTCCATAACATGGGACCGGGGCCCGAACCAGAGGGCGGGAGTCTTCCTCCACCACAGTACTCCCCTCCTCCCTGGAGGATCCCCGTTCGTCCCCCTTCCGCTCCTCCATAGAGAGATTCCTCCTTCTCGATTTCGATGGGTAGGAGCTCACAGACTCTGGGGTCACCTGAGCAACCTTCCTCTGCGGCACCCCCTCCTCCCGCGCGATCCCCACCGCCCCCGGCTGGAATGTGAGGCTTGCAGACTCCCTAATGCAAGGTGATGGGATGGGTGGAATGTACTTGTCTCTGGGAGTATTGTTCCCTATGTGTTTAATCTTCTTTGCCACCTTGCCCCCCTTTTGACCCTCCCCCCACTCCCTCTGCGCAACCCCAGGGTTCCCTGATTCAACTACAGGGGGGGGGAAGAGAGGTTAGTGGCACCGGAAGCGGAGGCCTCCGCCCGGGGTTTGGGGCAATTCCTCCGAATATGCCCCACTTTCTTACAGGAATGGCACCTTGGGCGCTCCGATGTCCAGTAGATGGTGAAATCGCGGCCATCCTGCTGGACACATTAGCGCCCGTCAACTACCTCCTCCCGGTTCAGCAACATCATCAGCTGGCGCTGGAGGGAAAGAACGTGCCGCAGCTCCTTCCTGCGGAACCCCTGATATCAAGGCCGCAGAAAGAGGTCAAGACGATGCAGGTGCAGAAAACCTCCCACACCACATGAAAGCAAGACCGGCCCGGACAGCACCGACGAGGCAGTAAGGGGGGTTGTTCTGGACGTAGGTGTTAAAGTCCAGAAAGATTTTCTCTTCCCTTTTGGTGAACCGCAGTTCCTGGCAGGTTGCCAGCAGTTGTGGGAGCTCGACAGTTCGTTGATAAGATTGCTCGCAATCCCAAAAACAAGCAGAAACTTTAAAACAAGTCTCTGCAACGACGCAGCAATACACAGAGATGTTTAAATGTGCCTCCTCCGAATTCCAAAAGATGTTTTAACACACTTGTTCTTGTGTTTGGATGAGAGCTCCGAATCACCACACCTCCTCGCATAACCAGCTTGGAGGGGATGATGGTATTGAATGCTGAGCTGTAGTCAATAAACAACAGCCTGACATAAGTGTTTTTATTGTCTAAGTGGTCCAGTGCAGAGTGGAGAGCGGGTGAGATCAATAGAGCAACATAGAATAGTACAGCGCAGGAACATGCTCTTCGGCCCACAATGTCCTTGCTGGGCAAGATGCCAAATAATGCTTACAGTACCCTACGAATCACCATCGTCCTTCCAACTGTTCCATACTCATTGTTTTCTGAATATTAACCAGTCCCGTAGTCCACACCACAAAATTAGTCCCAATCCCATGCACTCTAATTGTGTCTTAAATTATCATGTATAACCTTTTTAAAGACCTTCTTAAAGTCCAACGACTAGTTCATTCTGTATTCTACTAGTTACAACCTCAAAGCATTTCAATAGATTTATGAAATGTGATTTGCCCTTATAAATCTACATTGACTGTGCCTCATTTACTATTTTCTAATACCCTATGTCTTCTTTGAAAACAGATTGCATCATTTTTTTCTAACAGATGTTAGACTAACTGGTCTGACATCCTCTGCTTCCTTTTCATAAATAATGTAGCATATTTATAGTTACCACCTTTTAATGTGTGTGATCTATTCAGGAGTTTATGAAATTTTGGAAGATGACAAGTCGTGCATCCAGCATCTCAAAATCTTTGGATCTAGGTCATCGAGGCCTAGACATTTATCTCCTTTAATTTCCGCAATACTTTTTTTAACCATTGCAAATGGCCTTTACCCTTTAATTTATCCTGGACCTGTAGACCTCCAATGTTTCTGGAAGATTTTATGTGTCCCAGCCGTTTCCTTATTCCCCTGTATAAGTTCTCCTATCTCAGTCTGCAAGGGACTCGCATCACTTTCAGCTAATCTTTTTAATTTTACTAATCTATAGAAGGTTTTACAGTCTTGCAAAAAACAAACATTTTAGTCTGTAAGTTAGACAAAAATGCTGGAGAAACTCAGCGGGTGAGGCAGCATCTATGCAGAAGAACTGAAGAAGGGTCTCGGCCCGAAACGTCGCATATTTCCTTTGCTCCATAGATGCTGCCTCACCCGCTGAGTTTCTCCAGCATTTTTGTCTACCTTTGATTTTCCAGCATCTGCAGTTCCTTCTTAAACTTTTAGTCTCTAATTTTTACAGTCAATTCTTGCTTTTCTTATTGAACTACTTTTATTTTACCTTTTATTTCCTTATTAATGCTTTGATCTTTGCTGAAGACTGATTTTTTAAAAATCCTCAGGCCTACTCCTTTGACAGCATTATAAACCTTGACTTTTAAGTTAATATTTCCTTTAACTTCTCTTGATAGCCTTTGCTGACCCACTTTTTTTTTTTTTGCCTTAAGGGAATTTGCAAACTATGTATTCATTATTTAAATGGAGTCATATGTCGCAGAAACAGTGCCTTTGGCTCATCATGTTCATGCCAATTATCATGTATCTATCTAGACTAATTCCATTTACCAGTACTTGGCGATTCAAGTGCTTATCTAGGTACTTCTCAAGTATTTGTCTTCAATAGCCACCCAGATGTGCATTCCAGATGTTAACCAAGCTCCAGGAGAAAACGTTCTTCCCTGTAACATCATACACCTTACCTTAAACCCATCCCTTGTATTTTAGGTACTTCTCCTAAGGGGTACAGTTTCTTACAACTCAATTGATTTTTGTATACCTCTATTAGTTACCCATTCCCAGCCTCCACCACTCCAGGAGAAACAGACCCAACCTATCCAGCCTTTCCTTATAAATGAACCATTCAATCCCAGGCAACATCCTAGTGAATTTCCTCTTCACCATTTCCAGTGCAATCACAACTTTCTGATAATACGGCAATAAGAATTGAAGGCAGTCTATTGTATCAGTTGTGACCTAAACAATGTTTTATAAATTTGTGTAGAACACAAACTGCTGGAATAACTCAGTGAGTCAGGCACCATCTCTAGACGTAATCTCCCTGCTCTTTTATTCTAAGGCCCAGCCAATGAAAGTATCACAGAAGCCTTCTGCCCCTGTCCCACTTAGGAAACCTGAACGCAAACCTCTGGAGACTTTGCGCCCCACCCAAGGTTTCCGTGCGGTTCCCGGAGGTTTCTGTCAGTCTCCCTACCTGCTTCCACTACCTGCAACCTCCGGCAACCACCTGCAACCTCCGGGAACCACACGGAAACCTTGGGTGGGGCGCAAAGTCTCCAGAGGTCTCCGTTCAGGTTTCCTAAGTGGGACAGGGGCATACCTCATCACCTCATCTGTCGGTGCTGCAACAATCTGGGATTCTTGAAGTTGTACACAAAGATCCTTGTTTCCTCATCGTCCCCTTGGGCAGTACCATATGTTGTTACACATCTTTTGTTGCTGTAATATCTGTTCACACCATTTCCTTATTGAAATCATACATCTTGTCTTTGTAGTTTGCTTTATTTAGATTGAAAATCATTGTTTTCAATTGAACCAGAACATTTTTAAATAAAGTTATCATATTTGGTTGCTGTTCCCTAAAGGCTCTTTAACTATTCAGGTTCATATTTCTCTTTACACAGTACTGTACCTAAAATAGCCACGGCCCTTGTTGATTCCTCAACATAATGATTTAAAAGGCTGTAAAGGCGCTATGTGATCCTTGAATTTATCTTTGCTGCAATGCTTCCAGTTTGATTTGTCTTGTCTATCTGTCAATGGAAAGAAAGTTAAGTAAAGATTATTGTTATATGCACAAGTATGGTGAGGTACAGGTGCAATGAAAATATTGTAGAAACAACGAACTGCAGATGCTGGTTAATGCACAAAAGGATACAAAGTGCTGGAGTAACTCAGCGGGTCAGGGCAATTGAACACCTTGGACTACTTTCTGCAGGAGGGTCTCGACCTGAAACATCACCTATCCATGTTCACCAATGTTACCTTTGCTACCTGACCCGCTGACTTACTGCAGCACTTTTTGTTAGCAATGAAAATTATATTTGGAGCAGCATCACAGGCACATACACTCAGACAAAACAGGAAACGAAAAATTACACAAGACAGTGAAAAGAAAGACTAGAAAAACAGAATTAAAATTCCTCGCTAGTGCATGAGGTGGTCCACAGTGTTCCATTGCTGAGGTAGGATTAGGGTTGTGCAGGTTGGCTCAAGAACCTGATTGTTGTAGGAACTGAAGCTACTGGTGTGGAACTTCAGGGTTCTGCACCTCCTGCCTGATGGTACCAGTGAGAAGAGGGCATGGTCCAAATATTGTGGGTTCTTTATAATCCTTATTCGTGTAGCGGTGCCTTATGTTGATTCCGTCAATGGTGAGACAGGCAGAACCCAATGGTGAGACGGGCTAAGTTCACCACCCTCTGCAGCCTCTTACATGCCGGTCATGTCATACGGAATTTATTTAAACTTCCAAGAAAGTGGTGGGACCCTCTTTGTGATGACATCTATGTGCTGAGTCCAGGACAGATAATCTGTGATGATAATGCACAGGGTTTTGAAAATGCTAACTCCAGCTGCTGACCCACCAATGAAAATTAGCAAGTAACCTCTCAATTTTCCCTTCCTGAAGTCAACAATTAGTTCCTTGGTTTTGGTGGTGCTGAGCGAGAGGTTCTTGTTATAGCACCACTCATCCAGGTGCTCTATCCCTCTCCTGTACGCTGATTCACAGTATAATAACCTTGTTGCATGTAATAACCCATAATTTCCTAATTTATATTATTACTGAATTACTATTACTCTTTGGGAATTTACAGTGTTTTCTGCTCCTCACAATTGCTTAGCTCTGCCCCAACTGATTCGACTCCTTGATTTTGTGGACAAAGATTCTTTATCCCATTCTTTCACATCAAGGCTGTCCTGCTTCCTTTTCCATTTGCCAGTTCCTTTCTGAAAATTAAAGCTACTGGAATATATAGTTTTCAACCTAGTTCACGTTGCAGACACGTATCACATTGGCTATTGGATTGTAAGCATTTATATCTATTAGTTTCATTAATTCTTCTGCCTTCTTACAAATACGCAGTGCATTCAGATAAAGAGCATTCAGTTTTGACCTTGTCCCAATTTTCCCGTTCTAATTCTAACAGGAGGTATATACTGTTATTTTTGCATACACAGCTTTTGCTGACAGCCTCAATTTATCACAACCATTTTGCTAATCTGCACTTTCACTTTGTCAGTTCTCCTAAACTGGTTTCCAAGAAATGGAACTTGAGGAATCAACTGTTCCAATGGCGAACTTAGTGATGATGTTTGATTAGATTCAAAGAAATGCCATTGACCCAAAGTGTTACTTCTGGTGCTGGAGAAGCTTAGATGCTGCCAAATCTGCCGAGCATTCCGACATTTTATTTTTTATTTCAGATATCCAGCATCTGCAGCTTTTTGCTTCTACAGTCCTGATCAAGCCCCTATTACCTTAAAATTAAGAGTGGTTTCAGAAAATAATTCTTCATAAAGAGGCAGTGGAATTTGGAAACTAACTTTCGTAAAAAGATGCTGAGGCTAAATCAATTGACTGGATTTTAGGCTTTTTGCAGGTTGATAGAGAAGGTACTGAGCAGTCATAGTTATAAAGCATAGAAATAGGCCCTTCAATCCAACTTGGCCATACCAATCAATATACCTTATCTAAGCTAGTTGCATTTGCCCCATGTTTGGCCATTATACCTCTCAACTTTTCCTATCTATATACCTGTACAAATGTCTTTTAAATGTTGTTATTATACCTGCCTCAACTACTTCCTTTGGCATTCACCTATCTATTTCCCCCTTGATTTTATGCACTTCTATAAGACCACTCTTAAGCCTCCTGCGCTCCAAGGAATAAAGTCTTAGCCTGCCCAGCCTCCCTTGCATTTAAGGCCTTGGCGTCCTGACAACATCCTCATAAATCTTCTCAATACTTGGTTCAATGGCATCTTTCCTGTAGCAGGGTGACCAGAAATGAACACGATACTCTCTGTGGCCTTACCAACATGCTGTGCTACTGTAACGCAAATGCCCCAAATTCTATACTAAATTTCCTTACTAATGAAGACCAATGTACCAAAAGCCTTCTTCACCACCTATCATCTGCGATGTCAGGTTCAGGGAACTATGTAATTGTACTCTTAGATCCCTCGGCTCTACAATACTTGCCAGGGCCCCATCATTCATCACACAAGTCCTGCCTTTGATTGACATCCTGAAATGCCACATCTCACTTTTATCATCTGCCATCATCTATATAGTCTGCAAACAAACTAATCATGCCTTGTACATTCTCATTCATAGAAGCATAGAAACATAGAAAATAGGTGCAGGAGTGGGCCATTCGGCCCTTCGAGACAAATTCTTATATAGTTGACAAACAACAATGGGCCTAGCCCCGATCCTTGAAGCACATCACTAGTCACCGGCCTCCAGTCCGAGAAACAATCTTCCACCGTCATCCTCTGCTTACTATCATGAAGCCAATTCTTTATCCAATTGGTTAATTCTCCTTGGATCCCAATGATTGAACCGTCCAGAACAGCCTACCATACGGAACTTTATCAAAGGTCTTGCTGAAGTCCGCATGGACTACACCTACAGCCCTGCCTTCTTCGACCTTCAAGATTACATCTTCAAAAACCCAATCAAATTTGTGAGTCATTAACTCCCACACACAAAACCATGCTATTGCTAATGCATGTATATCGGATCAGTCATCAGTTGTTGCAAAGTGTGACAGGGTCTTGGAGCTGAATGTTCCTGTCTTCCGGAGTTGGTTGAAAAAGACGATAGCGGAAATGACAAAGGTTCCAATTTAACCATGTGGCTGAGATACTGTGTAGGCAGTCAAGTGTCCCATATGTAGGAACATAATCACCTACAATTATTCAAATGTGAATTGATGGAACAGTAAGATCAGCTGTATGAATACCTTCAACAATGTTGGAACTTGGAAGTAAAGGGCCTGTCCCACTTACGTGTCCTTGGCACGCAAATTACGCGATGTTGTGGTCACGTTGAGCCGAGACAGTCGAGCGAAGGTTGGGCGCGATTACATGCTTACGTACAGCCGTCCGGAGCACGCGACGTCATTTGAAGATGGACACAAAGCTGGAGTAACTCAGCGGGACCGGCAGCATCTCTGGAGAGAAGCAATGGATGACGTTTCGTGTCGAGACTCTTCTTCAGTCTGCATTTTTCAGACTCCTGCATTTTGTGTCTATCTTCAATTTTCTTGGCCCCGCTCTGGGAGTAGAAGTGGGGGCGGATTCGGACTGCAACGGCTGTGAGCCCCAGGCCGAGCTCGGCGATCATTTGCCTGCTTCTGCTGCTGTTGAAGATGAGACGTTGCGTCAAGCCAGGGACTTGGGCCTGTCCCACTTTGGCCGTCAGTTCCGCGACAGGCCGTTGGCGCACGAAGATTTCGTTCACTGCAAGAATTTCGGAGCCCCGCTCGATGTCGGGACCGGCCCTGCACAACTCCATACCCCTCTAAGTGGGACCGGCCCCGAGCGGCCATACGGTGCCCGTACGCCTCAAGCGACCACAAGGTTGTGTAATTTGCGAGCCAAGGACGCGTAAGTGGGACAGGCCCTTAAAGTGATAGTGCTACTGATTTGTTGCTAAAAACACTATCATGCCAAGCAGCATTTAGAAAAGCACCTGATGATGTACCGAACAAAGGGTTTTCAAACTGAAATGTGAACATAGAACATAGAACAGTATACACAGGACCAGGTCCTCTGGCCCATCATATCCATGCTGAACATAATGCCTAGTTAAACTAATCTCTGCCTGCACGTGATCCATATCCCTTAATTTCCTTGAACCAACCAGCATAACCCTAATCCTATCTCAGCAACTCAGCACTACGAATCGTTTCTTGCAGTCTCCTCAACCTCCGACATTCCAAAGAATACAATCCAAGTTTGACCAACCTCTCTTTATAGCTAATAGCCTCTAATCCAGCAGAATTCTGGTGAAAATGGTCTAAAGAAGGGTACCAACCAGAAATATTCCATGTCCAGAGGATGTTTACAAGAATGATCCCAGGAATGAGTAGGTTAGCATATGATCAGCGTTTGATGGCACTGGGCCTATACTCGCTGGAATTTAGAAGAATGTGGGGGAACCTCATTGAAACATATAGAATAGTGAAAGGATTGGATAGAGTGGATGTGGAGAGGATGTTTCCACTAGTGGGAGAGTCTAGAACTAGAGGTCATAGCCTCAGAATTAAAGGATGTTCTTTTAGGAAGGAGATGAGGAGAAATTTCTTTAGTCAGAAGGTGGTGACTCTGTGGAATTTTTTGTCACAGAAGGCTGTGGAGGTAAAGTCAGTGGATATATTTAAGGCAGAGATTGATTCTTGATTAGTAAGGGTGTCGGAGGTTATGGGGAGAAGACAGGAGAATGGGGTTAGGAGGGAAAGATAGATCAGCCATGGTTGAATGGCCTAATTCTGCTCCAATCACTTATGATCCATTCCTCCCCAAATGCTGCCTGCCCACTGAGCTCCTCCAGCACATTGTGTTTTGTTCAGCATTCTGGTAAACCATGTCTGTGCTGTCTCCAAAGCCTCCACTTCCTTCCTGCAATGGGGTGACCAGAACTGAACATAATACTCCATAGGTATTCTAACCAAAACCCTATAAAGTTCCAACATTACTTCTTGACTCATACACAGTGCCCCAACCAATGAAGCCAAGCATATCATATGCCTTCTTTACCACTGTAGTTGTGTGGCCACATTCAGTGAGCTATGAACCCCTAGATCCCTCTGTACATCAATACTGTTAGAGGCCTTGCCATTAATTGTATACTCTCCTCTAACATAACCCAAACTGCAGCACCTCATGTTTGCTGGGATTAAACCCCATCTACCATTTCTCCATCCATTTCTGCAGCTGATATATATCCTGCTGTATACTTGAACAGCCTTCCTCACTGTCTGCAACTTCACTAATGTTGGTGTTTGCTAATTTACTATCCCACCCATCTACACTCATGTCCAAGTCGTGTATATAGATCATAAACAACAGAGGTCCCATCACAGATCCCTGTGGAACTCCACTAGTCATAGACCTCTAGCCAGGACAACCCTCTGATTTCTATGAGTAAGCCAATTCTGAATCCAAACGATCAAGTTATCGTGGATTCTATGCATCTTAATCGTCTGCTTCAACCTACCATGAGGAACTTTATCAAATGCCTTACTAAAATCCGTGTTGACAACATCCACCACCCTACCCTCATCGACCACCATTCTCACCTCAAAAAACTCATCAAGTTTGTAAGACAATACAGGTACATACAAAGTCATGCTGACTGTCCCCTCCATTAGCTTCCCTACCACTGACATGAGGCTCACCAGCTGTAATGTCCTAGATTATCGCTACTTCCCTTCTTAAACAAAGCAACAGCATTTGACCATTCTCCAGTACTCCAGACCTCGCCTGCGTTTAGAGAAAATGCAAAGATTTTTGTCAACTCTTTTTCTCTTTCTCCAAATGCTGCCTAACTAGCTGTTTTGGCCATTTCAGTTTTTATTTCAGATTTCCTACATCTGCAGTTTTCGATTTTCTTTATTCATAGCTGGCTTCAACCAGTTTGTAAGCATGAACAGCATGCCAGTTCATGGACATAACAGTCAGTTCATAAATGCTGACTTTAATGGAGGAATCTTAGTCCTTCGGAAGAGATTTGCTATCTGAATGGCTTTGCTAAAAGAAAAAAAAAATCTCAAAAGTGAATGCATCTTAGATGTGAGGCTAATAGAGTTTGGAGTATTGCTTGAAAGATAGAAGTTTAAAGACATAGGAATCTGTTTGTTGAATTATTCACTCCTGAATTTAAAATAGATACTTTCCAAAGAGTTTGACTGTATACTGTGTCTCCCCATTTCTCAAACAATTGGATAGAGCACACTAGATTGATCATACTATGCATAGTCATTCAGCCTTATTATACCTTTGGTGGCATTGTTAATATTGGCCAAATTAAAAACACCATAAAATGGAGGATCCCTGCACTTGTCAGAATTGCTTAACCCTTGTCAGCTGAACTTTACAGGCTTTGAATGGCGCCAGCCAGTCTAGGCTCAGACCGGTATGCAGGATGGTGAGGGGTCCAGGTCTTCTCCTTGTTTCTCCTAAATTGATAAAATGTATAGCAGTTTTGCAAACAAACCCTAATTGCATCATTTCGATTGGATCGCTGCAAAAGCATTGTAAATAGTATAAATAATGTTGCAAGATGGTCATCATGTTAATCGATGATTGGTCGAACTGTTGAGCCTTGGAGAAACTGGTTGAACCTCAGGGCACGTGTTTCAATGTTTATACGTGTTTGCTTCCTTCTAGGGGCTAGTGGAGTCAAGGGATATGGGGAGAAGGCAGGCACAGGTTATTGATAGGGGATGATCAGCCATGATCACAATGAATGGCGGTGCTGGCTCGAAGGGCCGAATGGCCTCCTCCTGCACCTATTTTCTATGTCTATGTTTCTAGAACTTTCTTTCAAATACATTGTATTAGTTACTGTATTATTGGGTTAGGGAAATGTCTATCATATACTGTGTTAAACAATATCTGTTATTGGACTGTATAGAGACCAACCCCATGTGGTTCGGCCCCTCAAGGTTCAGGGACCTATAAAAGTCTGCTCCCACGAGGTCCTGTGTCGATCTTCTGGGAGAGCGCTTGGGACTGCGTGACCTTCTGGAGTGTCTCTGCTTGAGCGAGGCTAAAGAGGGCTTGATCAGGCAGATACGAGGATCGAACCCACAGTGGTTAGGTACAGTAGTGGGAACTGTAATTGTGTTTTGTCAAAATAAAGTTTAGATGCGCAAGTGCTTGACTCAGTGATTTTTGACTGAAACTAGACTGGGGGGGAAGTTTAGAACGAGCTATTTACAGCATTATCTGTTGGATTACAATGATTGTTGCATAAAAATTATTGAAATATTTTTTCTATATTGACAATAGGCTTACAAAAGAAGAATTTGAGTTTAGGTGAATAAATGATTTGTCTTATGCTAAAAAAAATCAGAGACATGCTTTGAACCGGAACGCTTGAAATTAAATAGTTAATTATAAAGTCTTTGTATTCTGCATATTATGCATTTAATTGAGAGGTGCATTAAAACCAATGAGCAATTCCTAGCTTTTATTGCAATATATTGCCTACCCTTTCGGTTAAATCAGACATTTCTTTGTTTTACTCGGTTCCTTGCTGCGTTTACACTTCCCAGTGGAGGAAAAGATCATAAGATTCCTTATCAACATTCATTTCACAGAGTGATGTTAGTAAGGGTACTCCATTTTTCTATTTGATACACGTATTGTGACTGGGCTAAATTGACAATGATTTATTACGCTGTTAGAGTACATTAGGTATTCTTAACAGTGGGTTGCATAGCCAGATAATAGTAGAACTCTCGATAAAAATCCTTCAGTTTAATGGAGGATCCTTAATGGAGATGGCGCTGTATAAAAGTTCAGCTTAAATTAAATTTGACTTTTTCTGCTTAATTTGTTCAGCAGTAATTTATTAACATTCTGAACTTGAATTAAGGTGGCCATCCTTTGTTTTCATTCATAATGAGGGACAGAACAAGTTGAATTTGTACAGTGCTACTCACATTAAATAATCTCAATGTGTTTAATTGAAAGAGGAATGTCACTGTAAAAAGCAAATTAAGAGGGAAGCTGAAACCCCAAGAGATGAATTTTGTGAAGGATTGTGCAGAGTGGAGAAAACTTGAGCCATGGGATTTGTTTGAGTAAGGATTGAATCATGCAAAGTATAGACTCCAATTACCCTTTAGGTTGCAACTGATCTGATCTTGTTGCTAAATTAGATTGTTATGTAGAGGAAGAGGATTTAGGGTTGCACATGTGAGTAATGCACATGTGGATGCTTTCAAGAGAGAGTTAGATAGGGCTCTTAAAGATAGCAGAGTCAAGGGATATGGGGAGAAGGCAGGAACTGATTGTGGATGATCAGCCATGATCACATTGAATGGCGGTGCTGGCTTGAAGGGCCGAATGGCCTACTCCTGCACCTATTGTCTATTGTCTAATTGTTTTGAGGGAATTTGATAGCCGTAGTACAACAGCCAAAATAGAACTGGCCTTATCTAGAGCGAACTATGAAGGGCATGGTGGGAGATTAGACTCTGTATCTTCTCCTTTTCTCTACCTTTTGTATGTGAGCTTGACTAGACTGTATTTTGGTACAGTCTGATCAGGTAAACATGAAAACAATGCTTTTTACTATACCTCAGTACACAAGACAATAATAAGCATAAACCTAAGCCCAGCAGGAAAAGAAGAGAGTGCCCATTGTTGGCTCTGGTGAGATCAGTGAAATGTTCTTAGCTTTACTCTGTGCTCCTGCTGTTTAAGAAGTTGAGCACCTCTTCCAGATGGCATGAGTACCTTCTGTATGTCTTGTTGGTGCCACAAGCAGGAGTCATGGGCATCGTTGGGATTTGGGTCTGTGAATTTGTGCTCTTCTTGATTGGGAGCTCTGCCATTCTGAGCGCCCCAGTGTAGTTGTTAGAAAATTAGGTGGTTAAGGCATGGGCTGTTCCACCAAAACTGATGGATTAATGCCCAATCTGTTGGAAACCTTTATAGGAGTCTTACACTGTTAAAATGGGAATTGATAACCTAATATAAAGATTTAATCTATTGGCATAAGTTTTTTTAAAGGAATGATTTAAAAAAAAAATTTGTGAGAATACCATCACATTTTGCATTTTTGCAGACATTTCTTATTGATATTTAAATTGAACATTAGCTCTGTGTAGGATTAAATACACCCTGCTCATTAGAAGGCTTGTTAAGAAAAGCAATGATAATTTTCTTAAAATCGTTCGTCTGTTGTTGTTGGTGTATAGGTTTCCATCGAAGTTACAGCACTCCATCTACTCTTCTGTCACCAGGGGAATGCAAACAAAAGAACTCTTCAAACAGGTAACATTCAATGCTAGAAAAATCATGACATTGATTATTGGGTCTCCATTGCATGGGACAGTCTCAGTGTTGTTTGGTGTTCAATATTTGATTTGATTCAACTTTATTGTCATTGTCTTCAAGTAAGAGACAACAAAATGCTATTTCCCATAGTCCTACGAATAAAAAAGACAAAAACACAGAACACGATAGTCCACAACACAAACATCCCCACAGCGGCACCAAAATTCCCCACTGTGAGGGAAGGGCCAAAGTCCAGTCAACCTCCTCGCTGATGTTCGCCGATGTTCACCCGTGGTCGTGGCCTCCCGCGACCCCCGCAGTCACCGTTACAGGTGGCCCGATGTTCAGGCCCTCTCGCCGGGAACGATGGAACCCCGACGTCGAACGGAAGAACATCCTCAGCGGCCTGGACCTCTGAATCTGCCACCTCCCACCGGAGTCCGTGGCTCCTGAAGTCCACAGTCCGAGCTGGGCAGAGATGCAAAGGGTCCCAGGACTCCGCGATGTTGGTCAGCGCCGCCCGCGCTGGGAGCTCCACAAACCACAGCTCCGCAATGTCGATGCAGCAGGCCCAACACTCCAGAGCCTCAAACGGCGATCCCAGGTGAGGCATCGCCCGCTCCGCGATGTATCCAGCGCTGCGCCGCCGTTGCTGAAGCTCTGGTCCGGATCCCGGCAAGAAAGGCCGCGCCAATCCAGTAGGTAGGCCATGAGGAGGGGGCGAGGGCGCGACTCGGATAATAATCGCATCCTCGCCAGGAAATGACTGAAAGATGGTTCCCCCCTTACCCTACCCCCCTGCCCCACATAAAGTACAAAAAAAACTCCAAAAACAAACTTTAAACAACTACAAATAAAAAAGACAAATAGACTCTAGGCGGAGGCAGCCATCAACAGCGCCACCTGATGTCCCAGCATCGCCATATGTATGCTGATGGATTATAACAATATATGACTCTAATCTCAGTATTTTGTGATGCATTCCTTGTGTGTGAAGTTATTTACAGTAGATTGGAAGCGAATTTGTAGTAAGTAATCAATAGTTCCAAATAAAAGGAAATGGTGGGGATACACAGAGCAGGCACATCCTTGGAGAGAAAAACAGAGTTAAGGTTTCAGGTTCAGAACCCAAATTGCTGGAGGATCTCAGCAGGTCAAACGGGCAGCTGGCTATGGTACTGAGTCGAGGTGAGAACATTGTCAAAGATCAGAAGATCAATGAAAATAATGGAGGGAGAACAGTGGGAGAAGGATTCACAAAATCCCTGGCAAAGGGAGCTGGAGAACTTCTTTAAAGTGGGCGTACAACAAAACATTGCAGTGAAATGGAGATGAAAGAGACTATTGGTGCTGGAGTCTGGTCACCTACAGAGTTCCTCCAGCAATTTTTTTTTTGCTTCAGGACAATGTAATAATTGCTTTCTTACTTTTATTGACCTCAAACTTTAACTCTGTTTCTTTCTCCACAGGTGATGCGTAACCTGCTGAGTATACCAGCATTTTCTGTTTTGATTTCAGATTTCAAGCATCTACAATTATTTTGCTTTTCAGTTACTAAGTCAATTTGTTTCATAAAATATATTTTGTAACTAGCGTTGGTTTGAGGGGATTTTTCTTGTTCGATAACTCATTTTCTCCAAACATCAGAAACCAATAACCAATCTGCCACTGAGCTTCTCTTTAAATCCATTATTGCAAACTTTGGATCTACAGTATCTTGCCAGATGATGCCAAGGTAGAAAAGGAAAAGTGCTTTCACTGGAAGGACCTATTTCTCAAGAATCATGCGCGAGCAACATTCCTACATGCACATATGAACAGGAACAATGGGAGTTAAGATTTTTATAGGCAGTGATAGCACCTGCTGCAACCAGAGTTACAATGGACATCCTTGCCTGGATTGCTCTCCTGTAGTTGTGAACGCTTCCAGCTCATTGTAGGTGGTGTAGATAAGACATATACACGTCATGTAATTTTAGATCATCTTTAATTTACATACAGACTTAACAGCACAATAGCATGTTAGTTGTCACTGCATCCTGCCTACCCGAACTGCGTAGCAAAGGAAGTGGGTGTTAATATAAATGATACAGTAAGGCGGGGTTAGTGATGCTAACCTATATATGATTGGTTGCATGCATAAACCAATCTACAGGTGGCAACAGCTGATAAATGCTATATTTCATATCACATGCAATCTTGCTTGATGGAGGTTTTCTACTCAATGGAAAAGGAGGCTGCGCGCGGCTGTCCATGCTCCCGGGAGGCCGTGGCTCTTGCACAGACGAACTTAAGACCCTGCGTATTCAGTGGGAGCCCACCGAGCCGATCTCCCGCGGCCGACGGAAGATCCGGCGGTTCACGTCCTGCAGGAGGAAGCCGCTGAGTCGGTCCACAGCTCATCCCCTGAAGTCCAGAGACTGGGACGATGGAATCATCAATTATGGACGCAATGGGCTAAGGACAAGGTCGGTAGGAGAGGAGAAGAAATTAGGGTCTGGCCTACTGCGCCCTCGAGGTCGGCTGCAGGAGGCATCCCCAGAGAGCAAAGGTGGACGGGTGAGGAGAGGGACTTGGCGTCCAAGGAAGGAAATGGCAGGAGGCCCCACAACAGCCTGGGATTTGCTTGCAACAGGTTAATAAGAACTTGAGCGTGGACTTTGAAAATGGTGCCAAAACATGGTGCCTCTTGCATGCGGGGTCTGTAGATTATTTCTGTACACTCGCTAATGGAGGATCGGGAGTATGGCAATACTCTATGGACTCTTTGTATGAAAAATAATTTCACTGTGTTAGCACTTTGCACATGTGACAATAAAAGCACAATTAAACCACTGATCCATTGATTTCTTCTCCTTCTCCTTCAGTAAACAGCAAAAGAGAAGACACACACAGAATTTCAGACAGCAATCTTCTCAAGGGTGAAGGAAATAGACTGCATACATTGGTCTAAGAGCTCAATGCGTGCATTTTGACTTTTCCATTTTTTAGAAAAGGTTGTTCACCAAGTATGTTCAAGCTTGTTAAAGATCCTGGTGGATCAGGGAAGCATGAATTACTTGTATGTTCCATGCCACTTTTCATCCACTGCAGCTGGCCAACAGATCCTTCTGGAGGATGAGGGTTCTCCTCTTTATGGATTGATTGAATTGATTGAAAGATACAGCGTGGAGGCTAGGCCCTTCAGCCCACCGTCCAGTTTGACCATCGACTATTCTATGTTATCCCGCATTCCCATCCACATCCTAAACATCAGGGGCAATTTCACAGATGCCAATTAGCCTACAAATCCACACGTTGTTGCGATGTGAGAGGAAACTGGTGCACCCAGAGGAAACATTCAAACTCCACACAGAAAGCATCCGACGTCATGATCAAACCCAGGTCTCGGGCATTGTGAGGCAGCAGCTCTTAACATTCTTGCTCTATCCTTGCCCCCTCACCTCTATGTGGTTGCCAGGAAATCATTGGTCATTTGACATTTGATAACTCATACTTTCTCATGACTGGAGGGCATTTTGCCCATCGAGTCTATGCTGGCTCATAGTATTCCGGTCAATCTCACTCCCTTGTTTGCTTTCCTATGACTTATTCTCCCTCACATCTACTCCTTCCTGATTCTTCTGCCACCCATCTACACTAGAAGAAAATTATAAAGACCAATTAACTGCCTAGCGTGTACTTTGGGATGGGGGGAGGCGGGACCAGAGCATCTTGGGGAAGCCTATACATTCACAGATAAAACTCCACACAAAGTCAGGATCAAACCCAGGTAAGCTGAACTATCTGCTGTGACTCTGTGCTGTCCAGTGTTGGCAGATAATGAAAAACATAGCTATTGTCCACCAGGAACGTTGTGGAGACTGTCATCATGGTCTTCAAAATAAGATCCTGCCACCTGTACAGGTAGGAGATTCTCTGCTGTCATCCCCAGAGATTATTTGGTTGTGTCTTTCAAAATATTGTCATATTCCAGGCACACCCTTGCCCATTGCAGGAGGAAGAAGAAGAATTGCAGTGAGAAGGGTCTCGACCTGAAACGTCACTTACTACTTTGCTCCATAGATGCTGCCTCACCCGCTGAGTTTCTCCAGCATTTCTACCTTCGATTTTTCCAGCATCTGCAGTTCTTTCTTAAACAATGAAAATGAGAGGTCCTTTTGACCCATCATCCGTTCAAAGTATGAAATCAAATCTCTGTTTAATCTGATTTCCCTTATTTTTAGGTCTCTTATGGGATATGTCTATGTAAAGCACAGCTACTCCATTTTCATTTGTAATCTTTTTATTTCTGTAAGTTTAATTAAGAACTGGTTGATTCATATACTTTGATTTAAGTGCTTTAATACCTTCTGTTGTAGTCTAGATGTGCCATCTTGCCAGCCCTATTAATAGACCAATTCATGCTTAGTTTTTCATTTTCTTTGTTATGAATAATCTGTTCACAATGACTAAACTTATGAACAGTGAATATATTTAGTTGGAAATAGTTAATACATTGTTTAGCACAAATAACACTAGAGTGTTTTGTGCTTGTGCCTGGCTGTGATTTACCTTTTGTTAAATCTGATTTCCACTCAGTTCTTGCTTGACATCTTATTGTGTGCCCAAACAAACAAAGTTCCACTATTCCATTTCACAAGTGCATGATTTAGTCGGGGTTCCCAAAGTTCCGAATGACTAGTTTCACAAAAATTTGATTTTTATGTAAATTTCCCCATTCATTCTTAAAGCATTTTTCCAAACTAGTAATAATAATGATGGAGGCACTAGAGACTGCAAGAGCTGGAATCATGAGCAAAACACAAAATGCTGGAGTAACTCAGCAGGCCAGACAGCAGTTCTGAAGTGAATGGATGGCGACTTCAGCTCAGGACCTTTTTTCAGACAGATAATAATAATAATGATATTTCATGGTATTTAATAAGGACTGGATATAATATATATTCCATTAGGTTAATTCCAGGTAGTGTTAAGATGATTATTCAATGAAATTAAAGACTTGTAGTGAGTGTATATATACTGAAATGATCTGGGTAGGTATACCCAGGTAATAGGTAAACTGGATATTCACAAAATACTGGAGTAACTCCACGGGTCAAGCAGCATCTCTGGAGAAAATGGAGAGATGATGTTTCTAATAATTTGTGTCTTGAAAAAGGGATTGTTCTCACTTCCAGTCTCCACCCCCCCCCCAAATCAGCCTGAAGAAGGGTCCCGACCCTAAGCACCACCTATTCATTTTCTCCAGAGATGCTGCCTGACCCGCTGTGTTATTCCAGCATTTTCTGTCTATCTTTGGTGTAAACCAACATCTGCAGTTCCTTTTTATCTATATAACTAAAACTCTTTGTTTGTGCCAGCAATGTGTCACTCTGCTCTGCTTTTTCCTATCTTCTTCCATACGCTCGGCCACAGCCTTCCCATTTTCACATATTCTACTCACATTTTTCCCGTCAAAGCCATAAACATTTTCCCGTCGCTTTCTGACCTATATTTACGAAGTTATTCATGATTTAAACTTTCAAAAAAAGCCAAAACCGCATTCTCAGAGAGCATCCAGTGATGATTTCACAATGCCTCTCACAGTGCACCAATCACAATGGGCTCCCAAGCTGTCCAGGCCCTGGCGCTGCTCTATGACCTGGGTAGGTCCTGGGGCAGGGAATGGAAGTGAGGGGAGGAGGATGAGGGAAATGAGGAGGAGGGAGATGGGGTAGGGTCTCTACCCCCTTTCCTCTCTGCCCCTCTCCCTCTCTATCCCCCTCGCCCTCCCTCTCTACTCCCCTCCTTCTCCCTCTCTACCCCCGCCACCTCCCCCTCTCTACCCCCTATCAGTAGATAGTAATTGATATGATTTTCCACAGAAAACATTTACAAAGATTGCAGCAGAATTTGTGTAGGGAAGAGCATGAGATGCAATTTAGGAATTCATTGAATCTACAGATGACGAAGGAATAGGTGTCACTTTCAGAAGTAAAGTGGGGGAGGTGAAAAGTTATGGTAGAAATGGGCAAGATTTAAGTGATTGAAATTTGCATTCCAGACACTCTTCTACCAAAGGAACTGAAGCTGAGTATGTTGAATAGGTTATGTATTATCTACTAAGCCTGTTATTTTAACTATTCATAATTTCAGTTTTGATGTATAGGTCATGTTTAATGTATTATGCCATTGAAAATACTTGAATTTTCACAATAGCTTATTAATGATTGGGACAAGGTGATCCATACTTTAAAATGCTATGTCTATCCTATCAACCAATTAGTAGTGAAAATGTCGAATGAATTTAGATACCTGTAGTTACAATGTTACACTGGGTGCCAAAAAATTCAATGCAATAGTGTTCTTTTCCAGTACCATTCAACTGAAAATTAATTTTGTAATAAGGGAACGTGATAAGAATTGTTCCCAGATTGTTCTGGGTATGTCGTAATATTTAATGGGCATTTCTAAACATGCGCAGCAGTAGAGTTGCTGCCATACAGCACCAGAGTCCTGGGATCGATCCTACAGGTGCTGTCTGTGTGGAGTTTGTACGTTCTCCCTGTGAATGTGCGTATTTTCTCCCGGAGCTCCGGTTTCCTCCCCCATTCCAAAGATGCTGGTTTGTATGTTAATTGGCTTTGGTAAAAATTGTAAATTGGCCCTATTGTGTAGGATACTGTTAGTGTATGGGATGATTGCTGATCAGCACAGACTCAATGGGCCGAAGTATTTCCTGCACTGTATCTCCACTGTAAATCTAATTCCCTCTTCCCTTCTGGGCCGCTGATTCCCCATTCACTGTTTTCAAACCCCTAAACTCCAATCTCTATCTCTTCCCCATGCCGCAACAATAAAAAGTCATTACCAGCTTCCCAATTGCCAATTGCTATCCATCACATCCTCCAAGCATGAGAATATCTGCGCTTCGATTGCCAGCAGCAACCTTAATGCGATGTCAAAGGAAAATAATAAATGATAGGCATTCATTAACTTGGCTTAATCCTAAACCTGGGATGGCCATAGAATACAAACTGTACAGCATGGAATCAGACCCTTCAGCCCAACTAATTTGATTTAATGGGCTAGTCTAATTGGAGTGTATTTGGTCCACAGCCATCTAAACCCTCTTATCCAAATGTCTTTTAAATGCCATAATGGTATTGGCTTCTTTAGCTTCCTGTGGCAGTTCATTCTAGTTACAGACTGCCCTGTGAATGACATAGTGCCCCTTCGGACCCTCTTAAGTTTCTCCCCTCTCACTTTAAACCTATGCCCTCTAATTTAAGAATGTACTACTCTGGGGAAAAAAAGACTGAGCATTCACTTTATCCATGCCCCTCGTGATCTTGTACACTTTACGGTAAGGAGGGCCTATTGACATGGGAGTACCATCTAACGTGCACTCCAAGGATACAAGGCCAAGTTTCCTTACAGTTCTCCAGGGTTGTAGAGGTGACTTGTCCCCCAGAAGTATTTGGTTGAATTTCCAGAGGTACACAAGTAGTAGAATTTTCAGAAGCATTACATTGGAATACGAAAAAGAGCTTTATGCAATTAATTTCTGGGCATCGGCATTGGGAGATTTATTATTTTATAACTGTGAGATAATGTCAACATTGTGGAATGGAAAATGTGATAAGGTACATTGAATTCCTAGCAGGAATGAATAAATAGAAAGCACTTGATATATATATTTGCACGTTAGCTTCATCATCAGTACCTCAACACTCTTCAATCCACAATTATTTATGTTATTATTAGCCTTTTATTTTGTTTCTACTTTTACTTATTTTTTCTATTTGCATTGTTTGTTTCATCTTTTTTTCCGTGTCTCCCTCTGCCACTAACCAGAGCCGCCTATTTATGTCTGCTAACTTATTAATTGTTTTTATTGTGATCTATGTTCTTCAATATCTGCTTGACATATTTCCAGGTTTCCGAGGCAGATTGAATTTTATGTAATTTACTTCAGCACTTAAGATCTAAAATTTGTGTTTTGAAAATTGTGGTATAATTCCTGAAGTCTATCCACAGGGTCACAAAAACAAAATGGTAGTACAAAACAAATCTTTTTCTTCACGGAGTAAAATAGAAAATTGAGACATTGAGATGGAGTTGGGAATTAAAAGCATTGTTATCTTTTATTGGAATTGGGAAAAGAAATAATAAAAACAAGTTTTGTTGCCAATATAGAGCACATTACCCATAATAAAAAACAGAAAACTTCCATCAGAAAGAACATTTCCTAAAAATTGAAAGAGTAAAAAAATAATGTTTATGTGCAAGCTATTCAATAAAAGCAATTGGTACATGTTTTTAAATGTTTGCCCCGTGATGTCTAGCTCAACAGGGAATTGGAATAGGCACCTCATGTTATGATTACCCTAATAGTGTGGCACAGTTATTAGAACCGCCGCCTCAGCACCAGAGACCCAGGTTCACTCCTAAACTTGGGTACTATCTGTATGGAGCTTGATCTAAAATTTGTGTTTTGAAAATTGTGGTTTGTGGCTTGCGGCCCTTGTGAACCATTTTACTAACAGGTTCATAGTCATCCCGTGGCTACGTGGGTTTTCTCCCACATCCCAAAGACGTGCTGGTCAGTAGATTAATTGGTCACTTAAAATGGCCCCTAGGCTGTAAGTGAGTGATAGAATCTGGGGTGTAGATAGATTGTACCGCGAATGACATGAATGTAGGAGTAATGTTAATAGCTGGGGATAGATCATTGTGGAGTAGGTAGGCTGAAGAGCCTATTTCCATGCTGTATCCCTCTAGGATGTTATAACGTAGGTAATTTCTCTGTTGTACTTTTCACATTGTAGTGATGCTATCAATATGTGTGAGTGCACATTTCTGACTTTATAACAGAAAATTGATTAATGGATAGGAAAGTTTTAAGGCAGGTGGGATTAGCATAGATGGGCAATCATGGTTGGCATGGGCAAGTTGAGTCGAAAGGCAGGTGGGATTAGCATAGATGGGCAATCTTGGTTGGCATGGGCAAGTTGAGTCGAAAGGCAGGTTTCCGTGCTGTACGCCTCTATGACTTTATAACTGAAAAATAGTTCAAATCATTATTCCTGCATAGTTAAACAAGTAAAGCATTATGAGCTTGTTGGAGAAAAAGGATAGGATATAGTAAATATATATATATTTTTGCACATTTAGAAATGTAAGATGTAAATGTAAGCAGGAAAGAAAGGGAAGACAAATGAACAGAAATATTATTAAGATTTAAAAAAGAAATAATGAATAGAGGAATTCATCAAAAATAATTGACTTACTGATTGCAGGAATATAATGGGGTCTTGGACGTCACAAATCATGATGCCATGACACCTACTTCAAGGATGAAAATCTATGCAGATTAATTATTCAGAGCATTTTTCTTATATTCTAAATGCCAATTACAGTTACTTTGAATAGATTGGCGAAAGTAACTGTTTGAAAAGGCTATTTGAAACTTCTGGTGCATTTACATCATGATTTTTTTGTGAAGGCTTTCTCAATATTAATATATTGCTTATTCTGTCAGTAACTTGAAGTTTCCTGCTTCCGATAAATATACAATTAAGAAAAACATAGATGATGGGGATGTGCGGGGCAGATTTTTTACACAGAAAATAGTGGGGGCCTGGAACGCATTGCTAGGGGTGGTGGTGGAGGCAAATACGATAGTGGCATTTAAAAAGCTTTTAGATATTTAGTTAGTTCCTGTGCTTTACTGTTCTGTGCTGTATGTTCTATTATAGTAATACAATTTCGATGTAGTGCTCTAAATTCTAAGTAGTTAAAAACCTTTAAATTCGGATTTTAAAAATGAATTAAATTTCTCGTTATAACATTTCTGATTAATTATTGTTGATTGAGTTGATAGCAAAGGTTTCTGTATTCATTCTGATAAGATTAATTTGTGATGATACATAAAAATCTAATTTCAAATAGATATCAGCTTATGTGCTTCTTAGTTACAACAAGATAGTCTTATATTTCTATAAACCTCTTCACAGCAAAAAATAATGTTAAAATACTACAAGATTAAGGATACAACCATTTCCAGTCAAATCAAAACAAATTTTGATTTTTCAGATTCCTATATAATGGTTTCTTTGGCAAGTTGTAAATTTTCCCTCTCAAACGCAGGGTAGTATTTTATACCATCTAGTTCTTGATATCTTTACCAAAGGAAACATTCTGCCAGCATCCAGCTTATATGTTTCTACAAGATCATCCTTTATTCTTATACGCTTCAGCTATGCTGCACAACCTATGACGAGAGGTTGCAACCCCCAATTCACTTGTAGAGTACACTAGAATTCTAGGCTGCTATGATTTACACATTCAGTTTCAGTTTAGTTTATTGTCATGTGTACCGAGGTACAGTGAAAAGCTTTTGTTGCATGCTAACCAGTCAGCGGAGAGACAATACATGATTACAATCCAGGTACATCATAAAGGAGATATCGTGAATAACGTTCAGTGCAAGATAAAGTCGGTAAAGTCCGATCAAAGAAAGTCTAAGGATCTCTAATGAGATAGAAAGTAGTTCAGGACTGCTCTCTAATTTTTGGTAGGATGGTTCAGGAGCTATTATCAGTCTTTACTTGAGATACCTGTACCTTAAAAGGAATGGATAAAACAATATACAGACTCAAAGCTTCTCTTCTTTCTGGCCGTTACATCTGGAACTTAACCACACAATGTAGGAAAAAGGAAATAGGAAAAAGATACACATGAACAAGTTCTGCTTACATTATTAGTATGGTCTATTCAATTATTTTTATGAACATTTTTGTCAGAAGGATTTATAACTAAATAAAAGATCATATTCCCGAATAGTGTTCTCGTTGGTGAATTCTAAAAACCCATCAGAGTATTTGGAAGCTTATTCCTCGAATGAATTAAGGATTCATCCTGTCTCCTTGGCAAAGCATTGCATAAATCATATTAATACATTTTCTGTTCTGCAAATATATATACCATTCTTTAAAAACCCATTTGATGTGGTTTTCTTGGGTTGTATTTGTATTTGTGCAGAAAATTTATGCTGGTGTCATCACTTTAAGGCATTAAATTGGCACTGGGCCATGATATGGAATGTAGACTGGAAGAAGTCGTACTAAATTTCTACAAGGTTGTTACTACAACATTCTGCAATCTGGTGGCTTCCTTAACAACATTCAGCTTTTTATGCCTTTAAAGAATTTCAAGTTAGACAAGTCACATTTATTGCCATGTGCACATGGTGTAGGAACAATGACAATCTTGCTTGCAGCAGTGTCACATAGACTCAGACAAACGTAAGAACATAAATTGTGCAAGACAGCAAAGCAAAAATAAAAAGACATTTGTGCAAAACACAGTAAAAAATAAATCCAAGGTAGTGCAAGAGGTGGTTCTGATCTCGAGGTAGGATTAAAGTTGTGCGGGTTGGTTCTAGAACCTGATAGTTGTGGGAAAGTAACTGTTTCTGAACCTGGTGGAGTGTGACTTGAGGCTTCTATACCTCCTGCCTGATAATGAACTTCAATGTTGCAACCACTGGGCACCCAATGTGTTTTATTTAGAATCATAAAAGTCAAACAGCTCAGGTTACATCACTGATGATGTGTTCAGGAGCATCAATAGATGTATTTTTTATCAATATTTAGAATCATAAAAGTCAAACAGCTTCTTCAAAATATGCTATTTTTGAGATATCGAAGTTGGCGAATTCATGGCGTCATTTTGGTGTGAATAAAAAAGATTTTCACTTTGTTGACAAGATACATTTTCCACATCCTGCATTCTGGCATCGATAGCTAAGCGAGTTTCATTGGATACATTCCATAAACTCTATTCCCCATAACTGTCTGGCTAAACTAGATTGTCTACAATCATAGCTTCACCTCAATAACATTAGCGCTTCTTATTTGCAATGGGGTTGTGCAAACAATGTAAATATACTGTATGTACATATCTTAACTAATTTTCCCACTCATTTATCCATCTTTATTATGAATGAATATAATCACACAGATTTCTCAAGCCAAGAATTTAAAGGCTTCACTGCTCACTAAATGAAAAAATTCTTCTCATCTTAGCCCTGAATAGCCAATTTCTTATTCTCAAATTGTGCCTTCTGGCCCAAAACTTCTCACTCGAGGGAAATATCCTCCTTGCTTCTAGCCTGTCAATCTCTTTTACAATTGTGTTAAGTTTCAATAAAATCTCCTCTTATTCCAAACTCGAAAGAATATGTCCCCTTGCACACTATCTCTCAGACAGCAAACCCACCAATGCTGGAGCTAATCCATTATGACAGGTACATCCTTCCTTGGGTACAAATATCAAAACTACAGAATATTCCAGGTGTGGTCGCACCAGAGCTAAAAATAATTGCAATTAGACTTATTTACTGTTGTAATAAAATCCCCTCTTAATAAAGAACCCTCCTACCAATAGTTACATTTGTTGCATTTGCATCTTGACCTTTAGTGACTTGAAGGAATCTGCCTCTTTCCTTGCTGACTTGGTAATTATCCACCAAATTAATTGCTCTTCATAGTTCATAATGTGCTTTTACTATCCAAGCCCTGCTATTTTTTTCCATATGTGATAGGAGCAGAATTAGGCCAATTGGTCCATCATGTACTCCGCCATTCAATCATGGCTGATTTATCTCATCCTCCTAACCCCATTCTCCTGCCCTCTTCCCCTAATCCCTTTTCCACCTCTGTAGCTCTCTCCTTCAAATTCCTTTTAAAAATCCATTTATTTTACCAAGCTTTATATCTTCAGCTCTAATATCTTGCTGCGTGGCTGGTGTCAAATTTTGTTTCTTTGCACATTTAAGATGCTTTGCAATGTTTATGGTGCTATTTAACTAAATATTGTTGTTCTTGTGGTTATAGTAGGATACAGATTCAATTATTTTCTTAGTTTCACTGTTCTAATGTAAATTTGACATTCATTTGCTTTGCTTTTGAAGCATCACTGTGCATAGCATCCTTTCCAGGAGATGAACTAAATATTATGCTAATAGTTTCACCATGAAAACCAATCTCCCCCCCCCTCCCCCCCATGAATGCCAGCCTTATTTTCCTATCTCTCATAGCTCTTATAAGGCTATTGTCTAGTTAATCACATTAGTAGATCTGGATGTGTGTGTGAAGGAACTGCAGATGCTGGTTTAAACGGACGATAGACATAAAATGGTGGAATAACTCAGTGGGACAGGCAGCAACTCTGGAGAGATGAAATGGGTGACGTTTCGGGTTGAGACCCTTCTTCAGACTTCAGTCCAGCATTTTGTGTGTATCTTTAGTAGATCTGGAGTCATGTATAAACTGAGATTTATAAACTGTGGTAAGGAGGGTAGGTTTCCATCCCTGTAGGATATTAGTGAACCAGGTAACATATAATAACAATCTTGTAGTTTTGTAGTCATCATGACTATTATTTGTTTTAATAAGTTACAGGGCAGGAAATGTTTTAGAGTAAAGTATTCTTCTTTTGAATGATAGACTTATTAATACATCCCTATGGATTTGGGTAAAGAATTTCTAAAATGCAAAGGAGAATATAAAATGCAATATGTGACTTTCAAGTACTTGTCCAGAAATTCCTGGAAGCAATCTAAGCCTTGTGCTAGGTAGCACTCTACTTTTGATGTATCTATGTTTTAAAGTGTTGTGGGGCAAATTTCCATCAGGTTTCTCTATGCTCTCAATAGTGTCAGCAGAAACTACTGCACATGATTTCATTTTAAATTTTAAGCTATAGACTACTAATTAATAAGAATATTAATGCAGCATGAGGGCGGCAGGGTGGCATGGCGGTATAGTTGCTGCCTTGCAGGGCCAGAGACCCAGGTTTGATCCCGACCACGGGTGCTGTCTGTACAGAGTCTGAACATTCTCTCTGTGACTGCATAGGCTTTCTCCGGGTGTTCCGGTTTCCTCCCACATTCCAAAAAGGTTAATTGGCTTCGGTAAATTGTAAATTGTCCCACGTGTGTAGGATTGTGATGATTTACGGAGTAATTGCTGGTCGGCGAGGACTCGCTGGGCCAAAGGGCCTGTTTCCGCACCGTATCACTAAAGTCTAAAAGTAAAGAATGAAAAATTGTAACTACATATGATATGGCAAATAGTAATTCATTAGCTAATAGTATCACACAAAGATAAATTTTATGCATTAGATAACTAGTAGGGAAGATATTGCCATTAAGCTTTATGCCTGATTTCAGTACCTCTCTGCAGCAGGATGCACAGTGAAATACTGGCTATAGAGAAGGTAGACTGGGCAGAAGTTGGAATAAGAACATTTACACGCTGCAGCGGCCCCATTATACCAAGTCCTTCTAATCCTAGCACCACAAAAAAAATGGAGCATTTCCTTTTTTCAGAGTTCATCCTCTTATCTACGAGATTTTAATCAGCAATGTTTTATAGATAGACTTCACGACTGATTCCTCTGTTCAGAAATAATAATTGGTATCTTTTCTTAAGATCCCAGTTTTCTTAGATTAATGAGGTTGATATTTGATTCAGGAACGTACCTTGGTTGTCCGGATAAAGGTGGAACAAAAGAGCAAGAACATAGCAGTAAGTTGACCAGGTTGCAGTATGAGCCATTTCCACTGGGTGGAGATAGTTAGAACGTTTTTGCTAGTAAATAAAAGCAACTTCCCTAGCAAGGTACAAAATATAACATTACAAATAAAGAGGGATCGTTGAAGCGATCATGCTACTTAAGAGGAACAAAAGAGTAAGAGAGATGTAGACCATTTGACCCCTCAAACTTGCTCAGTAGATCATTTGATCATAGAACCAAGGAACTGCAGATGCTGGTTTACACAAAAGGACACAAAGTGCTGGAGTAACTCAGCGAGTTAGGCAGCATCTGGAAAACATGGATAGGAGACATTTTAGGTTGGGACCCTTCTTCAGATTTCAATGTTCTAGCAAAACACAAAGTCAGTGGGTCAGGGATATTCAACTATATTTTAACTGGCTTTTGCTTTTGCCAGTAACAGAAAATTCAAATATTGAAGTTATAAAATGTTTTCAAAAATGTTGTCAAAAGTATATGTTAAATGTCTTTCTTTGAATGTACTTTTTGCTCATCTTTATTCATTTTCTCTGGTTATATTCTATTCATTTGAAAGTGGATGCAATGTCTTTCCTAAACTGGATGTTCTAATATTTTATTTGTTCTAATGAAATTTCTTTGTTATCTTCATTTTTCATGCCATAAGTCCAAACCTCAATCTTTCATTGTCTTTAATATTTATTGTATCTGATATCAAACTTGTAACAAAATCAGAAATTCCTGGTAACTGTGAAAGGAAAAACAGAGTTAGTGTTTCAGATTGATTTCTGATTTTGTAGTTGCTGATTGTCATGCTTGTAACCTTCTGTATACCCTTTTTAATGTAAGCAAATCTTCTCTGTCTCCGGAGCCCAAACAGTTGTGCACATTTTACACAGTACATGAATTAACGCATTACAAAAAATTAGTGTTACTTTTCATTGCAGTGCTGACTCTGAGGAAGCGTTGTACTGTCAGAGGATCCATGATTGAGATTCTGATTGCTCTTTTGGGACTGGGTTGCGTTAGCTGTCAATGGTTTCTCGCAGTCTTTGGCACAGCAGTTCCAACACCAAAATGTGAATGAATAAACAAGCATCCTGCCTGATGGGATGCTTTCTAGGAATGGGTGACGTTTTGGGTCGAGAAGTTTAGGGTCTGAAGAAGGGTCTCGATCCGAAACGTCACCCATTCCTTCTCTCCAGAGATGCTGCTTGTCCTGCTGAGTTACTCCAGCTTTTTGTGTCTATCTGAGGTTTGTAGGTTGATTGTGTTTGGTTAAAATGTTTTAATTGTCCCTATTGTGTATGGAGTTGGCAAAGACCCGGTTGGGCTGAAGGGCCTGTTTCCACGCTGTATCTCTAATATCTAAAATAAAAGTCTATCCTTTTGAATATATAGAAGCAAGCATAGAAAATAGGTGCAGGAGTAGGCCATTCGGCCCTTCGAGCCTGCACCGCCATTCAATATGATCATGGCTGATCATCCAACTCAGTTCTCTCCATACCCCCTGATCCCTTTAGCCACAAGGGCCACATCTAACTCCCTCTTAAATATAGCCAATGAACTGGCCTCAACTACATTCTGTGGCAGAGAATTCCAGAGAAATGTTTTTCTCATTATGGTCCTAAAAGATTTCCCCTTTATCCTTAAACTGTGACCCCTTGTTCTGGACTTCCCCAACATCGGGAACAATCTTCCTGCATCTAGCCTGTCCAACCCCTTAAGAACTTTGTAAGTTTCTATAAGATCCCCCCTCAATCTTCTAAATTCTAGCGAGTACAAGCCGAGTCTATCCAATCTTTCTTCATATGAAAGTCCTGACATCCCAGGAATCAGTCTGGTGAACCTTCTCTGTACTCCCTCTATGGCAAGAATTTCCTTCCTCAGATTAGGAGGCTAAAACTGTACGCAATACTCCAGGTGTGGTCTCACCAAGACCCTGTACAACTGCAGTAGAACCTCCCTGCTCCTATACTCAAATCCTTTTGCTATGAATGCTAACATACCATTCGCTTTCTTCACTGCCTGCTGCACCTGCATGCCTACTTTCAATGACTGGTGTACCATGACATCCAGATCTCGTTGCATCTCCCCTTTTCCTAATCGGCCACCATTCAGATAATAATGTGGTTTTCATCACTGCAGCTCTGGCAGCTGTGCCCCCAGCTACTTCTATACCACTTGGAGTCTATATTTGTTCAAGTAACGCAACCTATTGTGGAGTGCTGGCAAAGCTGAGCTTGGGTGCCATGAATATCTGAGAGTTTTGATACGCGGAGGTACAACCAGGTGAAGTTACAAAGATGTTTCTGGGAATATGACTTTTGCACTTCAGCTTGGGGTGAAACAGGACACCTAAATAATGTGCTATTAAGGTTTGGCTTTGTTAACAATCAGAGAGGGACATAGAAAAGAGCTTAGATACTGGGTAACAACACTATGATTTCGGACGCAACTATGACAAATGGTGCTGGGAAGTGGAGTGTAGATAAAGAAGATAATTTCCTAGGATGGATCCCTTGAGAGCTAGGTAAACCTTGCTTTTCAGCCTTTCCTGATTTCAAATGTTTAATTAAAATCTAATTATTTGATCAAACCTTTGGTCATATGCCTCTGTTTTGTATCTTGTCTGATAACAATTCTCTCTTGCACCTTGAGATACACATTGAAGATACTATATGAATTAACTTGTTGGTTGAATGATAGGTTTGAACATTAAAGTTTCAGGAAATGTTGTACGTGATGAATATTTGATAATGGATAAATATTTTGACAATCTGGACTCCATACTGTGCCTGCAATGAAGCTTACGCTGCTTCTAACATTTTATACAAAAAAAATATAATGCTATTTTTTGATAAGGGCAGGGTGCTGCCATCTAACTGCTGAATTCCATCAGTACCATAATATTTTGCAAGCATTTTGTTTCTTTGAAGAAGCATGATGATAATGAAACTGCTGAATTGTAATGTTGACGAAAATGAGGAGCTTTAGACGCCACGATGCCTCCAGCTGGGAGTGATTTGTTTTATTGCCTTTTATCATTACACAAGACTATGTTATGGAAATGCCAGCATATTTTTGATAATGCAGCAAATAGTGGTTGTATTTATGTGGTCACTCATGAACAAAATATTGATCTAATTATTTTGCACTCTTACAAAACATCAATCCCAGTTGGTAACGTACAGTGAGTGCCCTCCATAATATTTGGGATGTATTTATTTGCCTCTGTACTCCACAATTTGAGATTCATAATAGAAAAAAAATCACGTGTTTAAAGTGCACATTGTCAGATTTTAATAAAGGTCATTTTTATCATTTTGGTTTCACCATGTAGAAATTACAGCAGTGTTTATACATAGTCACCTCATTTGAGGGCACCATAATGTTTGGGACACAGCAATGTCATGTAAATGAAACTAGTCATGTTTAGTATTTTGTTGCATATCCTTTGCATGCAATGACTGCTTGAAGTCTGCGATTCATGAACATCACCAGTTGCTGGGTGACTTCTCTGGTGATGCTCTGCCAGGCCTGCATTGCAGCCATTTTTAGCTTAAACTTGTTTTGGGGGCTAGTCACCTTCAGTTTTCTCTTCAGCATATAAAAGGTATGCTCAATTGGGTTCAGATCGGGTGATTGACTTGGCCACTCAAGAATTGACCATTTTTAGCTTTGAAAAACTCTTTTGTTGCTTTAGAAGTATGTTTGGGATCATTGTCTTGCTGTAGAATGAACTGCCGGCCAATGAGTTTTGAGGCATTTGTTTGAACTTGAGCAGATAGGATGTGTCTATACACTTCAGAATTCATTATGCTACTACCATCAGCAGTTGTGTCATCAATGAAGATAAGTGAGCCAGTACCTTCAGCAGCCATACATGCCCAGGCCATAACATCTCCACCACCGTGTTTCACAGATCAGGTGGTATGCTTTGGATCTTGGGCAGTTCCTTCTCTTCTCCATATTTTGCTCTTGCCATCACTCTGCTATAAGTTAATCTTCTGACTGTAACCAACTACCGGAGCACCCCACCCTCATCCGCAAGTGCCGGCACCTCCCTAGCTGATGACCTGAACTCCTTTTACGCTCGTTTCAAGATGGGCAACACCACCCCAGGTCTGCCGACTATCGACAATACCGCCAGCGGGCTGGCTACCGAAGCTGAAGGGAGGAATGTGCCCACATTCTCGCTGTCCGAGCACGACGCGAGGAGAGCTCTGACACGAGTGAACACGAGGAAAGCTGTAGGCCCAGATGGCATCTCGGGGCGAGTACTCAAGTCCTGTGCTACGCAGCTAGCTCCAGTGCTCACTACAATATTCAACCTCTCCCTGGACAAGTCCATGGTCCCTGCCTGCTTCAAAAAATCCACCATTGTACCGGTACCAAAAAATGCCTCCCCAGCCTGTCTGAATGACTACCGTCCGGTGGCCCTTACCTCGGTAGTCATGAAATGCTTTGAGAGGCTGGTGAAGAAACACATCTGCGCCTTCCTCCCTCAGAACATGGACCCGTTGCAGTTCGCATACCGTCCGAACAGATCCACGGACAATGCGGTCTCCCAGGTTTTGCACACCGCTCTCTCTCATCTTGACAGCCAGAAGGGGGGCTACTTGAGGATGCTGTTCATAGACTTCAGTTCAGCCTTCAACACGATAGTCCCCACCAGACTGGCCGGGAAGCTACTGGAATTGGGGCTCAACACCTCCCTGTGTGCCTGGGTCCTGGACTTTCTCACCGCCAGGCCCCAGGTAGTCAAGATGGGAGGGAATACATCGAAGTCCCTCACCCTGAGCACAGGATCCCCCCAGGGTTGCGTCCTCAGCCCCCTATTGTACTCCCTGTACACACATGACTGTGTGGCTAGGTTCAGCCCCAACTCAATAATTAAGGTTAATGATGACACTGTGGTGGTGGGCCTGATCTCAGACAACGATGAGAAGGCCTACCGGGAGGAGGTGGCTGATCTGGCACTCTGGTGTCAGGACACCAGCCTCCTCTTGAACATCAAAAAAACGAAGGAGCTGACCGAGGACATACACACCATTGAGGATAAATGGGGATCCTGTGGATAGGGTGAGCTGTATTAAATATCTCTGAGGATATTACATGGACATCACACGCCTCAGCACTCGTGAGTAAGGCAAGGCAGCGCCTTTACCACCTCAGGCAATTGAGGAAATTCAGAGTGTCTCCGAGGATCCTCCAGTGCTTCTACGCAGCGGCTGTGGAAAGCATCTTGTCCGGAAACATTACCATCTGGTTTGGGAATTGCTCTGCCCAGGACAAGAAGGCTCTGCAGAGAGTAGTGCGTTTGGCCGAATGCACTATGGGAACTTCACTTGCCCCCCTGCAGGAACTATACATCAGGAGGTGCAACTCCAGAGCCAACAATATCATGAGAGACCCCTTCCACCCCTGCAATGGACTGTTCCAGCTGCTATGGTCAGGCAAACGCCTCCGTTGCCATGCTGTGAGAACGGAGAGGTTGAGAAGGAGTTTCTTCCCAGAGGCCATTCGGACTGTAAACTCCTATCTCACCAGGGACTAACCTTACTGAACGTTTTTCCTTCCAATATTTAATATGTAAAATAATATGTGTGTGTTTATGATTGTGTTTATAGTTTGTTTGTTTGTCTTTGTGCACAAAGTCCGCGAGCATTGCCACTTTCATTTCACTGCACATCTCGTATGTGTATGTGACGAATAAACTTGACTTGATCTCACATGTCCACACGACCTTTTTCCAGAACTGGGTTGCTCTTTTAATTACTTCTTGGCAAACTGTAACCTGGCCATCCTATTTTTGAGGCTAACCAGTGGTTTGCATCTTGCAGTGTAGCCTCTGTATTTCTGTTCATGAAGTCTTCTGCAGACAGTGGTCATTGACAAATCCATACCTGACTCCTGAAGAGTATTTCTGATCTGTCGGACAGGTGTTTGGGGGTTTTGCTTTATTAGTGAGAATTCATCTGTCATCAGCTGTGGAGGTCTTCCTTGGCCTGCCAGTCCCTTTGCGATTAGTAAGCTCACCAGTGCTCTCTATCTTCTTAATGATATTCCAAACAGTTGATTTTGGTAAGCCTAAAGTTTGGCTGATGTCTCTAACAGTTTTATTCTTGTTTCTCAGTCTCATGGCTTCTTTGACTTTCATTGGCACAACTTTGGTCCTCATGTTGATAAACAGCAATAAAGGTTTCCAAGTGTGATGGAAAGACTAGGTGCTGAGAGCTCTTATACCTGAATTAAGGGGGCAATTAACCACACTTAAGCAATTACAAACACCTGTGAAGCCATGTGTCCCAAGCATTATGGTGCCCTGAAATGGGGGGACTATGTATAAACGCAGCTGTAATTTCTACATGGTGAAACCAAAATGTATAAAAATACCCCTGAATAAAATCTGACAATGTGCAATTTAACCTCATGTGAATTTTTCTATTACAAATTTCAAATTGTGGAGTACAGTGGCAAATAAATAAATGATGGGTCTTTGTCCCAAACATTAGGAAACACTTTTTCTCACAAAGAGGGTGAGTCTGTGGTATTCTCTGCCTCAGAGGGCGGTTCTCTGGATGCTTTCAAGAGAGAGTTAGATAGGGCTCTTAAAAATAGCAGTGTCAGGGGATATGGGGAGAAGGCAGGAACGGGGTACTGATTGGGGATGATCAGCCATGATCACATTGAATGGTGGTGCTGGCCCGAAAGGCTGGATGGCCTACTCCTGCACCTATTGTTTATTGTCTATAATGGAGGGCACTGTAGCTGGTGACAGGACCATACAAATGGAACCAAGGTTGGTAGTATGCCAGCTGGTAGAAGAGTAATTAATTTTTTTAACCACAATTTAATTGGAGTTGTTTATGAAATACATAACCGCTGACTATGTTCTCATGGCCCTTCCACAGTCTTATTTAGTGTGCAGCACTCCCAATCAAGTTGAGAAGTGCCACCAACAGCAGCTTTGCAAAGTGGCTATTAAATTGTCGTCTTGACCTGCATTATTTTAACAATGCTAAAGATAGGTGTAATTAAAAAATACAGCAGTTTACCAGTGCCTTAATGCCCTGACATGCTATTTCTTTTTAGTATACCTCTGAATAAAGGAAGACACGAAGCAACGTGAAGCTAGTTATAGGGTATATTTAATAACATATTTTACTCTAGCTATTATATGCAAATTTGTTGCATGTTTCTGCTAGTGGAAAGTATAATGCGCAATGGGGTTTATATATTTAAACATTTCTTTTGAATTAGAATCTTTTTAGGTGAGCAGAAAAATACTTTTATTTAATATTTTTTGAACATTCAAATATTGATTTGATCAAACTTTGAAGATAAATATTGTGTTTGGCAATGCAATTTATTCTCCGCAGTGGTAAAGTATAGGTTTGCAATCTAAAAGCAATGATTTTCAATTGTGCCTCTAAAAGAAGGGCCATGTGGAATCTGAGCTTTTTCACGCAGCAGAGCTGTTGGATTTGTTAAAATATTTATTGCCTTTTTATAACAAGTTTCCAGCAGGGGCGGATCTACTATGAAACTAATGAAGCTTAAGCTTCAGGGCCCCTAATCCCGCAGGGGCCCCAGAAGCATATTCTTCCGATTTAAATCCCGCAGCCCCTCCTACGGGGAGGGGCGCGGCCACCGTGGGTGGGGGGGCAGGGCTCGAGCTCGACGCAACGTCATAAATAGAGTGAGCGGGAGAGAGGTGGCGATTAGTTGAGGCGCGGATTAGGTGCGAGGTGGGAGGTTTAGTTAATTTGAGGTGGGGTTAAGGTGTGAGGTTTATTTGAGGGGCGAGGTTTAGTGAGGTATGGTTTAGTCGAGGAGAGGTTTAGGTGTGAGGAGAAGTTTGGTAGTGAGCTATCGTCAAGGCGAGGGGTTTAGTGAGGCGAGGGGATTAGTCGAGGTGTAGGTGAGGGGAAGTGAGCATAGGTGAGGTGAGGAGAAGTGGGTGTCTGAGCTCATGAAGGGAGACCGAGGTGCTGCTGAAGGAGACGAGACCACTGCCTTCTGTGGCAGAGAATTCCACATATTCACAACTGGGTGTAAACGTTTTTTTTCATCTCAGTGCTAAGCAAAGAGACATTTCAGGTAACATTTTTTGAAAAGATTTTTTTAGCTGTATGAGGCCATTTATTGAAACATGTAAGATTATTAAGGGTTTGGACACGCTAGAAACACAAAGCATGTTTCCAATGCTGGGAGAGTCCAGAACCAGGGTCCACATTTTAAGAATAAGCGGTAGGCCATTTAGAACGGAGATGAGGAAATACTTTTTCACACAGAGCGTTGTGAATAGACAATAGGTGCAGGAGTAGGCCATTCGGCCCCACAAGCTAGCACCATTCACTGTGACCATGGCTGATCATCAACAATCAGTACCTCGTTCCGCTATCTTCAAGAGTGGATTGGCAGTGGAGGCCAATTCTCTGGAGGCTTTCAAGAGAGAGATAGATAGAGCACTTACAGATAGCAGAGTCAAGGGATATGGGGAGAAGGCAGGAATGGGGTACTGATTGTGGATGATCATAGAAATGTCTATTGTCTATTTCATGAAGTATATATATTTTGGGGGTTATTTTACTGCTTATGTGTTAGAAAAATTCTTAGTTTCTGTTATGTAACCAAACCAACAACCCGACAACCAAAATTCATTTTGTGAACACAGACTTGTTAAAAAAAGGCGAGGCAAACAATTGGGCTGCAGACACCTGACAACCAAAATTCATTTTGTGAACACAGACTTGTTAAAAAAAGGCGAGGCAAACAATTGGGCTGCAGACACCTGACAACCAAAATTCATTTTGTGAACACAAACTTGTTAAAAAAGGCTGCAGCCACTTTACAGCCGCATCGAGGGGACTCACCGTGGAGTAGACGTGCGTTCAGTGTTATACGTAGCTCAGAGAGCTGTGATCCTCTCGCTTCCTGGTCTGGCAGAGACTGAGTGAGGCACGACATTTCCTTGTTTTATAGTCCCCCACCCCCCCGCCGCCAGCAGGGGCAGCAGAGAGAATGGGGAATTTTGTAAAAACATTAATATCTCTCTCATTTTTCATCGACGGAAAAAATCCTCCGCAATCATACGGCGGAGGGGGGCTCTGAGCGAGGTGGCCAAAAATGATGGCTGTAGGTGGCGGCGTTCTCTCAGAAATCGCAGCACAGTTGGCCAAAAGCGGTCATGATCAGAGATTTAGTAATATAGATTATACAGCAAGGAAACAGGCCCTTCAGCCTAATTTGCCCATGCTGACCTAGTTCTTACAATATCTGCTGGAAGTAAGTTTTTTTAAAATTTTATTATGTAATCCAGTCCGATATCCAAAAATTATATAATGTAATCCTAATTAATGTCCAAATGCTATAGCAGCATTCATATGAATATCTACATTCCTGCAGATTAAATTACATTTAACTTGGTAAAATCAGTTTCATCTGAGACAGTACTTCTCTCAGCCTTCCTCCTTGAATATTAAAGTCAAGATGTGATTCATTGAACTTAAAAGAAGTACAATGCTGAAAAACAGATAAAAACCAAAAATGCTCGAAATGAAGAATGTTAACCCTCAGGTCCAAAGGAAAGATGGGCTAATATCTTGGGCAGAGCCCTTCCAGAAGAATTTTCATTATTCACGATTTACACCTAACAACAATTATTTCTTGTTTTCAGGCCAAAAAATCCAAGCATGAGACGAAGTTGGAGCAGCACAAGTACGACTGAGAGAAATGTGAAGTTACACGAAGGGTCACAGGTACTGCTGAGCAGCTCCAGTGAGATGGCGATCATTAGATACATCGGACCCACTGACTTTGCTCCCGGAGTTTGGCTTGGACTGGAACTGCGTTCACCTAAGGGAAAAAATGACGGCTCCGTGGCAGAGAAACGTTATTTTACTTGTAAACCAAATTACGGAGTTCTGGTACGACCAAGCCGTGTGACCTACCGAGGTATTAATGGGACAACATTAGTGGATGATATTGAGGGGTAAATGATTTATTTTTACCAAGGTAAGGAGAATGTAGGAAAATGTGAATTTAACATGAACCTAAGCCTGGAGTTTCCTCTCCAATTGCACACTGATTATTCAAAACAATTCAAACAAATTCCATAATTTTTAAGGCTTGGGAAATTTTGGTTAGTAGTCATATGGATAACCTAAGTCGCCCACGTTTCCTTCATCCTTTCCATTTGTTTGTAAACCGGACATTTGGCCGCAGCATGAAACACATGCTTAGGAAGTATGGCAGTGCTATCGTGCTATATACTTCCATCCGCACTTTGTATTCAGCCTCTGAAATTCAATTGAATTTGGCACCTCCAATCAGAAATTAATTTCTCGACAAATGGTCCTACAATTGCAATTTTTTGGGTTTTTTTTTTTTTGCATTTATCCTCACCCGAACTTGCTTTATATTTTCTGCTTTATCTGTGTGTTGAGGTATCAGGAAATCTACACCACATTATTCTCACAAAAATCAGTGGTAACATAACAAAGTTGTCACCTCTTAACATTTATGGAGAGATTCACTCATTTTGCTCAAAATATTCACCAGTTTGTAGATATTACTCCAAGAAATGTACAGAATTTCATACATGACAATGTGTTTTCAATCTATCTCACTGATTTTGATCATATATTTCACTCATGTTTCCTTGAAGGTGACTGCTCTGTATGATACCAGAACTGAGAGGTTATAACTATCAAAGAAGATTGAACAGCCTGGGACTTTTTTCTTGATGTGACAAGGCTAAAGGATGACTGAGTAGAGGTCATTACAATTATGAAAAGGTTTGATCTTGTGGAGGTAGAGATGATATTGCAACCTGTGAGGAAGTGTAAAACTGGGAGTCATAAATATATGATTGCCACCAGTAAATCGGAATTTTTTTTTAGGAGAAATGTCTTTATCCCAGAGAGTTATTAGAAGGAGAAACTTGCTGCCATTCGGTGTAGCTGAGACGATGAACATAAGGCTTTTAAGATGAAGTTATCTAACAACACGGGGGGGAAAGGAACGATGGATGTCTATGCAGGGATAGATTAAACAGATTGGAAGGGGCTATTTGCAGCAGAAATACAAGCATGAAATAATTAGGCTGAGTGGCCTGGTTCTGTGCCGTAAATTCTGCTTATTTTTATGTAATTCCAGTAATGACTTTTGACACTAAAAAAAAGAATTGACCATTCATCCCTTAAAGTTGTTCTGCCATTCTGTTATATAAGGTCTAATCTATATTTTATTTTCACTTACTCATCTCTTTTCATATCTCCTGGTCATCTTAGCTATTGAAATTCCATCACTCTTAGACGGGAACATTTCAAATGACAAACTGCATTTGAACTGCAGGGTGAATTCCAAATCTACTGCGTCCTTTATGTGAACATGTGATTCTGATCTCATTGCCAAATGACTTAATTCTAATTGAAAAATTGTACCCTTTTTCTCTGATTTCCCCCTACAAGATGAAGTAGTCTCACCATTGATTCTGTCACATCCTTTTCATATTGTAAAAATCCTTAATTACATTCTCTCTCAACGTTCTAACCTCAGCAAAAAGGTAGTCAAGTTCACGCAATGAGTCCCCATAATTTAACCCTTTAAGCCCTAATACAGGCTAAATGAATCTGCTTTGTCTTATTGCATAATAATTCAACATGTTCCCTTGGCTGATAAAGAAGACTGATAACTGAATTATCAAAAACTTACATTTTAATGATCAAATAAATCATATACTGGTGTAGATTCAGTGTTCATTTCTGCTGATTATATTAAACCAGTTAATTTTAATAAATTTTGAAGGCTATTTTAGGCATAAATTTACACAAATAAAATACCATGGCTTGCAAATATTGTAGTTATTCCAGTTTCATCCAAAGAGGAATGTCCAGGCTTAGGTTTTTCACAGAAAAGTGATATTAATTTGAAATAATGGGTAAAAGTTTTGCAATGCAGTTTGTAAGCATGAATATGTCTCAGTAATTGATACAGTCTTTTGCACTCTTGATGAAGGTAATGCTCTGTCTTGTACCTGATTATCAATATTGGATTTATGTATGGAAAGGCAATTGTGTTACTGCTTATTAGTACATTTTAGCATCTGATGCCTCGTTGTGTGTACAGTAAGTGCCATAGAGTATATACTCGGTACAATGAATGAAAGGAAGTGAAAGCACGAACAAAATGTGATGTTCCGGTTAGGTCTATAAGGTTATTTTAGTTCCCCATAATAGTTCTAATCATCAACAATTGTGCGTACACAGCCAGTGCTGCTTTATTGCTTACTGCTCACAGCTACATTTTCCAAACAGAAGTTATATACAATTAATCTAAGCACATGTATTTCCAACAGCATCTCTAGATTTACCTTTAAAAAATCATTACATCAGATATTTTGTGAAAGAGTGGTTCAAACTCAGTACAAGACAGGAAGAAATGTGTTGCACTTTGAATTTTTTATAATACATATTATATATTTAGATTTTTTTCAGAAAGAATGGTTGATATTTTTGAATATAAATGTTATAGTGTGTATAACACAATTTGTGCTGTTATATTTCACAGTACTGAAGAAGCTACTTAATGAGAATGTACTTGTGTTAAATAAAACACGTTTTGTCTATGAATTCCTATGAGCAAGCTGCTTCAGAAGTATTGTATTAAACTCAGAAAACGCTGAAAACGATTGGGAGATCAGGCAACGGAGAGAGAAAAAAGAGTTTATGTTTCAGGGCAACGCTCCCTCATCAGTAATAATGTGATCTGATCTAAATTAGCAGTGCCACTTCCTGCAAATGACAAAGAGCTGAAGTCAATGGCCCATTATTACCACTGACCTCTGAGAGAGAGAAAAATTGACTCAGCTGTGATGCATTTGCTTTACTGCCTCATAGCAATAGCACCATTGTAAGCAAGTTAGTGAGAGTCCCTGAAAAGATAATTTTCAACCTTGCTCAGCAATGGGGTGACAGCATTGTCAACATTGTAGTTGCTGGCTCCCTTCTCTAGCTATGGTCAGGTTGAAATTAGTTTTTCTAAACAATTTCACAGCAGTTGATATAAACAGCTTTGTGTTCATGCAGTTTTATTGGATTTTATTTTACCTTTTACTTTGATTCTGTTAGCAATGGGAAATCTGATGGGTGGTAGTAAAACTGCCTCGGATATGTACAATGAAATGCAGCTCTGCTTTTGTTGCTTGGTCGGACAAATAGTCATGATTATTTGCTGACACTGACTTTAGTGTTAGTGCTAATTACGTTTATATTGCCGCCAGAATCATTAGCGTTGGATTAGTAATATAGTGATACATAAAGGTTTATAATGTGCCATCTATGTTTCATTTATTATTAAAACAATCAATGTTTGAAAGGAAGTACACCATGATTTTTTAATTCTAAAAAATACTGATTTGGTTTAATTATGTACAAACTAAATCTGACTATTGTTTTAATTTTAAGTTCCTGTTCTTATTGGGTGTTATAATTAATTGATAATTAATTAATTTTAATAATAGCTCTGTCTCAGTAGATCCTGTAAGCATTATCCCCCTCAATGTAATTTATGGGGAAGAAATCCAAAGTAAATTAAATGTCTAGCTTTGGCTGGATCAGATTTTTTTAATACAAGCAAAATATGCCAGGTATACATCTCAGATTAAGCAGTGGATGTGGACAAAGAAATAATTAATATTCTGAGTGGTTTTAACTTCAATTTACATTTACTGCATTCATGAAATTCACTTCATTAAGTGTGTTAAATTGCACAATGAAAAGTAAGTTGCCCTTATAGACAATGCCTCTCTAAAATGTTTAAATGTTTAAAATTAAGTTCACTTTCTTCATTAACTTGAAGCACTTCTGTAAATAAGGTAAGGTATAAAAACTGTGCGAAACATTGCAAAAAAAGGGAAATAGTGAGGAGTGGTGACATATTAATATGAGCATCAGTTCTTGATCCAGATTCAACACGGATGATTACAGGCAAAATCATGCCTGAAGAGTCAATATATGCAACAAAGGTTCGGTGGTACAATGGCTAGGTGACTGGACTGGTGTCCATTCTATATTCAAGCTGCACAGTAGCCAGTTGTAGAATTGCTGCCTTACAGCACCAGAGACCCGGGTTCGATCATGACTACTAATGCTGTCTGTATGGAGTTTGTACATTCTCCCGGTAACCACTTGAGTTACCAGGTGCTCCGGTTTCCTCCCACATTCCAAAGATGTACAGATTTGCAGGTTAATTGGCTTGGTAAAATTGTCCCTAGTGTGTGTAGTATAGTGTTAGTGCGCAGGGATCTCCCAGATGTACTGGAGGACAGAGGATCGAAGGGGGTAGAGGAACTGAAAGAAATTTGCATTAGGCGAGAAATAGTATTAGGTAGGCTAATGGGACTGAAGGATGATAAATCCCCTGGACCCGATGGTCTGCATCCCAAGGTCTTCAGGGAGGTGGCTCTAGAAATAGTGGACGCATTGGTGATCATTTTCCAATGTTCAATAGATTCAGGATCAGTTCCTGTGGATTGGAGGATAGCTAATGTTATCCCACTTTTCAAGAAAGGAGCGAGAGAGAAAACGGGGAATTACAAACCAGTTAGCTTGACTTCGGTGGTGGGAAAGATGCTGGAGTCAATTATTAAAGAGGTAATAATGGGGCATTTGGATAGCAGTAAAAGGATTAGTCCAAGTCAACATGGATTTATGAAAGGGAAATCATGCTTGACTAATCTTCTGGAATTTTTTGAGGATGTGACAAGTAAAATGGAGAAGGGGTGCCAGTGGATGTAGTGTACCTAGACTTTCAGAAAGCCTTTGATAAGGTCCCACACGGGAGACTGGTGACTAAAATTAGAGCACATGGTATTGGGGTAGGGTGTTGACATGGATAGAAAATTGGTTGGCAGACCGGAAGCAAAGAGTAGGAGTGAACAGGTCCTTTTCAGAATGGCAGGCAGTGGCGAGTGGAGTGCCGCAAGGATCGGTGTTGGGGCCTCAACTGTTTACCATATATATTAATGATTTGGAAGAGGGAATTAGGAGCAACACTAGCAAGTTTGTGGGTGACAGTGTGAGCTGTGAAGAGGATGTTAGGAGGTTGCAGGGCGACCTGGACAGGTTGAGTGAGTGGGCGGATGCGTGGCAGATGCAGTATAATATAGATAAATGTGAGGTTATCCACTTTGGCGGCAAAAATAAGGGGGCAGATTATTATCTCAATGGGGTTAGGTTAGGTAAGGGGGAGGTGCAGCGAGACCTGGGTGCCCTTGTACTGAAAGTCGAGGGGCCGAATGGCCTCCTCCTGCACCTAGTTTCTATGTTTCTGACTTGGTGGGCCGAAGGGCCTATTTCCGCACTGTATCTCTAAACTAAACTAAACTAATGTATAGATCTGGAGTTTGAATTCCATCAGGGCAGCTTTGAAACAAATACAATTAACTAAATAAACTCTGCACAAATGCCTAGCCATCAGTTATAGTTGTCATGAAACTCCCATATTGTCATTAAAACCTATCTTGTTTCACTAATGTCTTTCGGGAAGGAAATCTACCAAGATTACCATATAGATCTATTCTGTATTTGACTCCAGTCTCTTCAATGTGGTTGACTCCTAGCTGCCTTAACAGCTCAAGGGCGATCATAAATAGAAAATAAATAGCCAGTCTTGCCAGCGTAATCCAGATCCTTGGAAAATAAATTTAATACATGAAGGTGGTCATCTTTAACCTTGAATGCAATACCCACAAAATCTTTTAAACATTGACCTAGCTGCCACAGTAACCAGCAGCCCAGGTGCGCAAGCTACTTGTGCTAAGACTGCTCACACAGATCTTTCTTTGCTGACAGCCACATAATGCAGCTCAAATTGGGCATGTTATACAACTGAAATTTAGAACTGAACTGCTTGAATGATTTCACATGTAAACCCTCTGTAATGGAATCTAGCTGCATGCTTCGGTCACTTTGTGACACGCTTGAGCACTTCAGATTTGGCACATCTGTCAATTTGTGTTTGTTTCCACATCTCACATGTGCTGGATAATTCTCTGCTTACACCCAAAAAAAACACATCTAAAATATATAGATCTGAAGTGGCGAAGGACTGAGAATGATACCTTACAGGACACTCTGAGATTCTTTCATGGCTTAGACCATAGAACAGTACAGCACAAGAACAGGTCCTTTTGCCCATATAGTCTATGCCCAACATGATATCAAGACCATCTCTTATTTACCTGCGCAAGAACCATATCCCTCCTATTCGTGCATATCCAAAACTATTATCTAAATCTTTTCAGTTACCCTTTCTTACTAATAAAGATGTACCTTGGATACCATTGTAATGACCAATTTTCTGAGCATGAGAGGCAAAATGTAGCACTTCACAAATCCTATATATCTGGTCAAACAGAATCACACTTCATTCGCCAAGTATGTTTTGCAACATACGAGGAATTTCATTGGCCAGGTCAGTCATACAATTAAAAGCACCAGATCACTCAAAAAAACATATTCGGGCCCTTCGCGTCGAGGCGATCAAGCTCCCGCATCGGGGGGATGTTAGCTCCCCCGCGCCAGGCGATCGAACCTCACGTTGGGGCTGGTCGAACCTTCCGCGACGTTGGAGCTCCCGACTAGCCTCACCCGAGACTGCGAGCCCTTGATGGTGATTCTGCGGTGGTCACGATCCCAGGCAAGGGATCAGCTCCAATGTTAATTCCGCGCCCCGCGGTGGGGCTCACGACAGTCCGAGGAGGCTTCCAGCTTTATGAATGGTAGGCCGCAGAGCCTATTGATCACATCTCCGGGAAGGTAAGAACCTGAAAAAAAGTTTCCCCCGATCCCCTCCCCCCTCCCCCCACATAAAACAAACCAAAGATCATTAAAACAAACTTTTAACGCACTAAACAAATAACAAAAATAAAGAAAATACGAACAGACTGCCGGCAGGACAGCCACCTCCCAGTGCCCCCTGGTGCCATTGCACATAGCAGTGTAGGTGCATATGCTGTGCAGAGGAAGCTCTACATATTCTAGTGATACAAAGGTAAGAGAGAAGTAGAACTAACTAGACAGTATTAGGGATTCTTTACTTTAGACTTTAGAGATACAGCGTAGAAACAAGCCCTTCGGCCTACTGAGTAGAGTACCAGCGATCACCACATACACTAGCACTATCCTACACACCAGGGACAATTTACAATTTTACTGAAGCCAATTAACCTATAAACTTGTACGTCTTTGGATTGTGGGAGGAAACCGGAGTACCTGGAGAAAACCCAGGTGGCCACAGGGAAAATATACAAACTCCATAGAGACAGCACTCGTAGTGAGGATCGAACCCAGGTCTCTGGCGCTGTAAGGCAGCAACTCTACCACTGTGCCACTGTCCTTCCCCTTGTGGAAAAAATGATTTGCACTTTCAAAGCATATTTTGGAACCCCGGTTAGTCACAAAACTTTCACCGTACTTTCGAAAATACAGCACTGGTCAATTGTAACCTTTCCGTTGTTGCTCAGTAGTGCCCACTGATGAACTAATTAATACTATGCACCCAGAAGCAACACATCAGTTGTTGGTGTAAACAATGATTATGCCAGCTTGAAACGAAGCAAGGTCAAGAAGTCAAATGTGTTGGCAGCCTTGCTTACCCATAACTGGTAACTTGTTGTTCGTGTCAGTTGAATGTATCATAGAGTCATACAGCATAGAAGTAGGCCCATCGGCCCAACTTGTTCATGACAATCAAGATGTCCCATCAAAGCTAGTCCCATTTGCCTGCACCTGGCCCATATCCCTCTAAACCTTTCGTATCCATGTACCTGGTCAAATGTCTTTAAAATGCTGCTATTGTACTTGCCTCATCTGATTCCCTTGGCAGATCGTTCCATTTACCACCATCCTTTGTGTGAAGTATTTGCCCCTCAGGTACTTATTACATTTTTCCCCTCTCGACTTAAATGTACGCCCTCTAGTTCTTGTTTTCCATATGCTGGGAAAAGGACTCGATGCATTCACACTCTCTGCTCCCATCAAGATTTTATACACCTCTATCAGGTCAGCCTCTTGCACTTCAAGGAATAAAGTCCAAGCCTGCCCAACTTCTCCCTGGAGCTCAGGCCCTATACTTCTGGCAACATCCTATTAAATCTTATCTGCACTCTTTCCAGCATACCGAGGGAACCGGTAGCACAATACTGTAACAATATTCCAACATCATCTTAACTCATGTAGACACCATTTGTTGGCCCAAATTAAGTAAATTCATTCATGCCTCCTGTAGCTGATAGAGAGTTCTGTAGGTGGTTACTGTTTGGTTCTAATTGACTTTCTTCTTTCTGGAATCTTCATTTCTCTTGTGCTCATTGACTCCATCTATACTTCATGCTGCCTTGGCAAGGCCAACAGCATTATCAAGGGCGAGTCTCACCGCAGACACTTCCTCTTCTCCCCTCCCCCATCAGGCAAGAGGTACACCTTAGTTAAGTGTGAAAACGCACACCTCCAGATTCAAGGACAGCTTCTTCCAAGCTGTTATCAGGCAACTGAACCATCCTATCAACAACTAGAGAGCAGTCCTCCACTACTATCTACCTCAATGGAGACCTGCAGGCTCTCTGTGATTGAACTTTACTAGAATTTATCTTGCACTAAACGTTATTTCCTTCATCCTGTATCTGTGGATGACTCGATTGTAATCATGTAATCATGTATAGTCTGGAGAGCAAGCACCAAAAAAGCCTTTGACTGTACCTTGGTACACAAGACCATAAACTAAACTAAACTAAACTAGGTGCAGAAAGTGTTTAGCACAATTGGACCTCTCACGAAACCAAACAGTAGTGAGTATCACTGCACAAGCTGCCAATTTACTTACTGACAATTAATGTGGAACAAGATCAAGCTGGCACATTAATACATTGACAACCCATTGCCACAAACACATTAATTTCTCCAAATATGACACACAATGCCTTCGAACCTGGCAGTTGAAATCATGTTTTACTTCTTACTGAGGAAGGTTATTCAAAAAAAAATCTGAAACAATAAATAGATTTACATAGGGAAACACATTGCAAGAAATATGTCAATGGAGTACCTGGAGCAGTAGAGTTGCTGCCTTACAGCGCCAGTTAACCGGGATCGGTCCTATCTACGGGTGCTGCTGAACAGAGTTTGTACGTTCACCCTGTGATCACGTGGGTTTTCTCCGGGTGATACAGTTTCCCCCACATCCAAAGACGTACACGTTTGTAGGTTAATTGGCTTCGGTAAAAATTGTAATTTGTTCCTAGTGTCTAGGATAGTGCGTGCAACTTGTTCCTGGCGTGCAGGATAGTTCCTAGAATGCAGGATACGGTGTGTTGGTCGGTGCAAACCTGGTGGGCGGAAAGGACCTATTTCCGAGCTGCATCTCCGAAGATTGTGCAAAATATTCATACAGATTTTGACTCCATCTTAATCTTTCTCCATGTTAACTATCATGGATGAAGTATTAAGTAAGAAGTTTTATACAGTATTATATTACATATCAAACTCTATTCTGTATAAGGTCCACCCTCTCTAGCCTGATCTCACCCAATTATAACGACACACTATCCTTACTATAAATTGTCACATCTTGGTGTCAAACGTGAGCTAATTGCTGTAGGTGGGAGAAGTTTATGGATTGGCAGCACCAAATAATTTTGGAAGAAATCAGTTTATAAAAATATATATTTTTATTTTAACACAATAAAACCAGATGTCCACATGTCGTTTCATAAGCAATTTTCTGCTGTTTTTGGAAGTGAACCTATCTGGGGAAATGTGGCAAAGATTTTGCAAGAGTAAGGCATGATTGATGCGCTAGACACAAGGCTTTTATTCAGATGGATTAGATTTATGATGGCCTAGTGGCTTCAGTGTAATAGGAAACTGGGATTCAAGATCTAGCTTTGAAGCCATGAATTTCGATGCCTCTGAACTGTCATTCTTAAATTACACAGATTCACAGGGCAAGACAATTCAAAATATATTCTATATATTCCTAATTAGCTTTAAGACATACATTTTCAAAAAAAGGAACTAAACTTTACAATGAATTTCTATCTGTATTTCTGAAAGCAATGGTCATTTTGTTTTTCCTATATCCTCAACCACTTCTCTCGTGTATTACATGAGAGACAACCAAGGCCAAGAAAAATATTTATCTCACATGCACGATAAAAAATAACCAGTTGCTTCTTTGAAATTTATGATCAAAACAGAACTAGTGTATTTCAATAAATTCAACAGCTTTTCACAGAATTTGTGTTATTTTGGATATTTCAATGGTTATTTTGAATTATAGTGGCACTTCAAGAGAGCTAATGCTTTATAAATAAGATTAAAAAATTGCAGTATATTATTGTATGAGTTTAAAAAAATGTAAATGTTAGATGAGAACTATTTTAATGTACAATTCTTTTTCTTAAGATGCCTGTCAATGAGCTGAGATAGACCAATTTTATTTTTAAACATGTACAAGTATAGATGTCAGACTTACAAATGCTGTTACAGATAGCCCAATTAAATATGCTTTGCTCAGTATAACCCTGATTAGAATCATGCATTATTTGTATTGTTTTGTGTTAGGTGACATATACCTACTTCTATAATGGCTAAAAAAAGTCAAATAATTTGTTTCCCTTCCTACCCCCAAACAAAATAAACATTTTTGAAACCTTGCTGTTCCTTGAGTTCCATTCACACTTGGATGTATTGAAGTCCCATGAAGGATGTATTTCATTTTCAGAATTCTTTGCCACATGAGCAAGGCTGCTTATTTTCACGATTTCATTCAAAAATTGTCATCATTTAGCTCCAAAACAATACCCCATTTTGTAAAGTAAAAATTGTTTTATAATCTGCCCCACTAACCTTGATCGTCAATTTAATTTAGATTTCCCTTAATGTGGCTCTTACAGAAGAAACTATTACAAAGCATTTAAGACATCTCAAGTTTAAGTTAAGAGCTTTCCCGAGTTTAAAAAAAAATCAAACTCGTGGTAAGCACGTAGAATGTACGTAGTTGGTACGTCGGAGCTCGGGACGTCTCTTAGCGGCTCATAACGCTAACGGCAGGTACTCGGGAAACACGGTAAGCTCGTGAAGACTCGTGAAGATTTTTCAAGGTGTTGAAAAATGTCCACGAGAGCCCCGAGTACCTACGAGCGGCTATTACCGTAATTCTCCAAGTTCAAATCAGGGGAAACTCGGGAGAACTTTTGAATTAGCTCATACAGTGGGACAGGCCCTTATGGGGTTTGGCACCATGAATAAGGATCATGTGAAGGCAATTGAACCCTTCTGAAAATGCTTAACCATTTAATTAGAGGAACTCCACCCTCAACTACATTTATTATTTCAGTATGTTTGATATAATTGGGAAAAAAATATTAATTTCAATCATGAAAATGTATTTTTAATTGTTTTGGGGCTCCGCCGATGGGGTTGGTTTCACTGCAGAGCCAACCCCATCTCTATCTCTACATCTCATATCGCACCGCCAATTTACATTTTGCAACTTCGTCCTTTCAAATGCTCAAGAAATGTAATGTGATCAAGTGGTGCAGGAACAGGAAGAAAACAGCTATGATGAAGGTACACTGTCACTCGATTTTACAGTCACTAACTCATATACCGAAGCTGTACATAATTTTGAGCCTAGCGCTGGAGATGACAGACTGGTTATGTGTAGCTTGCAGCTTGGACAGAGGCCAGACTAATGAAGAGGACTGGAATGCAGACTTTAACGGACAGGCTACAGTAAAAGACCTGATGTGCATCAAAAATCCTTGGTGCATCGGGGTCCTGCAGAAGAGTATGGAATATCAGAGGAGTCTGGTATTTGTTTGCTACTGGGCTTCGTACAGAGATTGTTGCCCACTGCTTTGAGATGGGATATGTCTTTTCACAGAGCTTTGGAATGGACCATGATTTGGCATTGTGTAAGAAGGAACTGCAGATGCTGGTTTACACAGCAGATAGACACAAAATAATGGAGTAACTCAACGCGTCAGGCAGCATCTGAAGGAAAGGAATAGGTGACATTTCAGGTCAAGACTTCATGAGACACTAAATATTTTGTACTTTTAATTTCTATTTGACAACATCTGCAGTTCTTCACTTTCATAGATTATCTTCCTGTCGTGCATCCCAGACCACTGCCAGTGTGACTGGATTAAGAAGTCCAGTGGGCTTGCAGGCCACCAAAGCAGTATATCCTGCCACAGATTAGTAACACGAGGTGTTGCCCTGGAACTTGCCTCAATGGAGCAGGAATCTACTGTCAACTTTTGTGCTGACAGTGTTAGTGGTCCCATCCCTTCCCTGCTGCCACCAGGACTGCTGCTACCCATGCTCAGATGGTGCAATCTGCAATTGCGTATCGAGCCCCTGAGTCGCACGTTATTGACTCTGCAAGCTTAGGAGGTCAGTGGTATTCTATTAATCAGCTAGCTAGCACTTTCCAGCACTAGGGTACGCAAGGGAGGAAAGAACAGGCATTGACATATAGTGTGGAAGCAGGCCCTTCAGTCCAAATTGCCCATTCGACCAACATGCCCCATCTACACTAGTCCCACCTTTGGCCCATATCCCTCTAAACCTATCCTATCCATGTACCTGTCCAAATGTCTCTTAAATGTAATGATAGTACTTGCCTTAACTGTCTTGCCCGAAGCGCCAGTAACCGGGAACCTTGAGCTGCCAGTCCTGCCCCTTTCTTAACTAGGTTTCCGTGATGGCTTCAACGTCCCAGTCGTCCATACGTGTCCATGCCATGGTGATTCGTTTATTATTATTTACTTTTTATGGATTTGAGCATTGCTGCCAAAGCTAGCATTTATTTACATCCCTCTGATCAGAAATGACACGGAGGAGAATTTTCTCACCAATAATTTGCTCCGTGATGCCTGGTTTCGCTTTTGATAGGACTACTCCACCTGATTCAATACTTGAAGCAAAGAGCTAGATTCTGGAGGTGTGGAGAGAGGGACTGAAATCAATGGGCAGTGAAGGGAAAATATGCCAGTGGATGGAATCAAATGAAGATGGCTATGGTTGTTGCAATGCACTGTTCCACTTACGGCCATCTTCAGCTGTTTGAGGAACACCAGCAACAATAGGTGCTGCAATCTTGAGCAGGACTCAAAGTGCTGGACTAACTCAGTGGACCTGGCAGCATCTCTGGAGAAAATGGAAATGTGACTTTTCTTCAGATTCATTTGATTTGCTCTGTTCTTTTGTGTACAGGACTGATCTGGGAAACTCTCCACGTTGTCAGGTAACAATACTAGAATGACCCGGCTACAGGCACAGCAGATTCTGGAGCACCATGCACATTTGCACATATGCACATTTGCATTCAAATACCATAAAGCATAATTCCATTTTATATTGGCTGAAAAATGTTCATTTTCCGTTGGCTTTCATTATTGCAGTGTGACCAAGCAGAATTTACGGCAATCAATCAGTGCGGGGAATTAAAGTGTGAAATTGTTGGGAAATGGGGAATTGGGCTTGCAGTTAGCAAATTAGCTACTGAATTAGTTTGTCATGCAGAGGAAGAGACCTCCACCTCCAGAAAACCTTCACAAATCTGTGCTAATTACTTTTAGGTATCTTCAGAGGGGGGCAGGCAGCTTAAGTGTTGCTTCGGCATGCCAATGGCCTGTCATATTTCATGTGGCAGCGTAGCTGTCACTATGAGCCTGGTGCACATGTGAATGCTGTTAGCTTAATCAAGTGACACTAATTGTCTGCTAACAGATGCCTGGCATGGGTTCCGCCAGGAACACTTAGCTCCTTGCATTGCTAAAGCCTGAATTCCAGAAATGAGATGAGGAGAGCATGATTACCCTTTGTAGCAAAACAGCATTTGGCTGCGTGTGGCAACTAGGAGTGTAGGTAGAGCTGATATCCCTGGAGATGAGGTGAACATTGACAGGAGTCATATCTAGATGAGAAGAACATGATGTGTTGTTAAAGGCAAATCATCTGCTGTTTCATCGATGCTTTCTCTCCGTCACAATGGGCAACACAGTGATGCAGCTGGTAGAGCTGCTGCCTTGCATTGCCAGAGACCCCGGTTCGATCCTGACCTCAGGTGCTGTCTGTGGGGAGTTTGCATGATCTCCCTGAGACTGTGGGGGTTTCCTCTGGGTGCTCTACTTTCCTCCCACTTCCCAAAGACGTTGGGTTTTTAGGTTAAATTTCCTCTAGTGTGTAGGGAGTGGATGCGAAAATGGGATAACACAGAACTGGTGTGATCGATGGTCGGCATGGACTTGGTGGGCCGAATGACCTGTGTCCATGCTGTATCTCTAAACAAAACTAAACTAAACTAAGTGGGTAAGCTTCCTGATATTTTCACATGTTCATTTTTTTTAGCAACTCCCCAGATTATGAAATAATTTGTGCCTAGATACAGCAAAACTTGGATAACATCCATGTTTTCCACAAATAATATATAGCCTAATTAGATTTGTAGGAAGGAACTGCAGATGCTGGTTTAAACCGGAGATAGACACAAAAAGCTGGAATAACTCAGGCAGCATCTCTGGAGAGAAGGAATAGGTGACTTTTCAGGTTGAGACCTTCCTTCAGACTGAAAGTCACGGGAAAGGGAAACGAGAGATATAGTGAGATATAGAGCATTGAATGAAAGATACGCAAATAAGTAACTATGATAAAGGAAATAATCCATTGCTAGCTGTTTGTTGGGTGAGAACGAGATGCTGGTGCGAATTGGGTGGGGGGGGAGGGGATGGAGAGAGTGGGAATGCAGGGGTTACTTGAAGTTAGAGAAATCAATATTCATACCACTGGGTTGTAAGCTGTCCATGCGAACTATGAGATGCCGTTCCTCCAATTTGCATTTATCCTCACTCTGACAATGGAGGAGGCTGAGGATAGAAACGTCAATGTGGGAATGGGAAGGGGAATGAAAGTGTTTATCAACGGGGAGATCAGATAGCTCCAGGCAGACTGACTACATCGCCACAGACTTGGCTTCGATCCTGACTATGGGTGCTATCTGTATGGAGTTTGTATGTTCTCCCCTTGATCTGCGTGGGTTTTCCCCGGGTGCTCCGGTTTCCTCCCCACATTCCAAAGACGTACAGGTTTGAAGGTTCGAGACCCTTCTTGAGTTACTCCAGCATTTTGTGTCTAAATTTGTGTTTATTGTGTGTTTTTGTTATTTTATTATATGTATGACTGCAAGGCACGAAATCTCGTTCAGACCGGGAAGGTCTAAATGACAATAAAGGATTATTTACTTTTACTTTACCTTACCTTCGATTTAAACCACCATCTGCAGGTCTTTCCTACACAGGTTTGTAGGTTAATTGTCTTTGGTAAAATTGTAAATTCTCCCTAGTGTGTGTGTAAGATAATGTTAGTGTGCGGGAATTACTGGTCTGTGCGGACTCGCTGGGCCGAAGGGCCTGTTTCTGTGCTGTATCTAAGCTAAACTAAATTGCACTAAACTAAAACTTTCCAGGAAAGTTCTCTGTTTGATTGACAACTCCTCCACCACCTGGCCAGGAGTGGACTAACTTATTTTCACTTGATGGGAAAATGAAAGGAATTGGAAATGAAACTTCTTCTGCCTGTACAATTGCAAATAAATTCCAATGTTGAAATACAGTAGTTTACTTTATGATCTTATTTACGCCGGCTACAATTTGTGTAAGATTCTTTAGCAGGAGCTTACATAACGTAGGACTTTACAATACAGCACAGAAACAGCCCATCGAGTCTATACCAACCAGCGATCACCACATACACAAGTTCTATCTTACACACTAGGGACAATGTACAATGTTACTGAATCCAATTAACCTACAAACCTGCACGTCTTTGGAATGTGAGAGGAAACCAGAGCATCAGGAGAAAATCTACGCGGTCATGTAGAGAACATCCAAACTCCGTACAGACAGCAGCCGTAGTCAGTATCGGACCAGGTCTCTGGCGCAGTAAGGTAGCAGCTCTACCACTGTGTGCCCCATTTCATGCAGAGATTTCTCAGTGTTGTCATATTTCCTTACAGCATCGAAGGAGCCATTGAGCCACTGTGTCTGTGCCAATTCTCAGAACAATCTCATCAACTTCATTCCCCCACTTGTTCCCTCTACAGCAGGGATAAGTAGCCAATGAATCAGCATGTTCTTGGCAGATAGAATGAAACCAAACCACCTGGGAGAAGACTACAACTGCACAGGGCGAATGTTGAAATTTCATATAGACAGTGCAGGAGTCAGGATTGAACCTGGGTTGAAGGGACTGTGAGGCAGCAGCTACAAGCTGTGGCATTAGGCCAGCTATCCCCACATCCAATGAAAGTCTATTCTCCCAGTGCAAGCTACATAATCATGTGGTGGACTAGCCTACAATGGGCCATTATGGGCTCCACCCTTCCTTGATCTTCTGTTGCCGGCCCTGCCCTGTTCTGGCTTTCTTTTAGGTTCACTCCCCGAAATGTCACCCATCCTTTTTCGCCAGAAATGCTGCCTGACCCACTGAGTTACTCTAGCACTTTATGTCTTTCTTCAGTATAAACCAGCATCTGCAGTTCCTTTCTACACACTCATGTGGTTGGATTAGATCACTTAAAAGATAAACTTTGATACTCTAATTTGAATAATGGTGCTCCAATTGGAGAAAGCTATTGCAGAGTTTTTCTTGATTTTAAAATGATCGGAGAAAGATTTAATAGGAACTTTTTTAACTCAGAGGGTGATGGGTGTATGGAAGGAGCTGCCAGAGGAGATAGTTGGGGCAGGTATTATAACAACATTTAAGAGACACTTGGACAGGTACACGGTTGGGAAAGGTTTGGAGGGATATGGGCCAAATGCAGGCAAATGGGACTAGTGTAGATGGGGCACCTTGGTCAGGATGGATGGGTTGCACTGAAAGACATGTTTCATTGCCTAATGACTATAATTATTAGATTTAGGAAAAAAATAGACTAATCAACGATAATAACAGATAAGCATGATTGTAAAATGGCTGATTTACATTATCTCACTTCATTCATCTTGGCAATTCACATTAGATCTCTGATCATTTAAATTAATAACCCATTTGAGAGTTTCTGCACTATCAAAATGTAATTATTAATTGATAATATAGTACTGCTTATTATATTTTGATCAAAGCCAAAGCAGGCAAATATTTTTTCCCAATTTTTGAAAATAGTTTAAAGAAGGATTCAACATAATCATATTTAAATACATTTTAAAATGTTCCAACTGAGAACCATCAAATTACTTGATCGAATGACGATAGACATTCTGAACTTTGTTTCTAAGAAAGAAACCAATCTGAATACTTACAGAGTTTTTCTCGACTTGACCAATGCTGTCAATATTGTTCAGTGATAGTTGGATGCTCTGTGTAAAAGACAGGTTGAGGAGACTCCATACAATTCATACAGTGAAACATTGAGATTAATGTTGTTCAACTGACCTTGAAATTCACAGCAAGTTTTGGATGTTATTTGTATATTATTTGATATAAAGATTGGTTGCAGTCATACGTGGTAATACTTGAATTCTGAATTGGTGTATTATGTTCAACCTTGATAGCAGATGGATCAAAAATAATAGTTGAAACATAATATATATGATTTTAAGAGTAATCTGGTGCATTGGGAAGATGCCAGTGTTATTTTCTGGAAGAATGAGATATTTCAACCCATCTTATGAAAACAAAGGGTACTTTAATGCTTTAGATCACGGTGGCGCAGCGGTAGAGTTGCTGCCTTACAGCGAATGCAGCACCGGAGACCCGGGTTCGATCCTGGTGCTGTCTGTACGGAGTTTGTACGTTCTCTCCGTGACCTGCTTGGGTTTTCTCCGAGATCTTCGGTTCCTCGCACACTCCAAAGACGTACAGGTTTGTAGGTTAATTGGCTTGGTAAATGTAAAAATTGTCCCTAGTGGGTATAGGATAGTGTTAATGTGCAGGGATCGCTAGTCGGCAAGGACCCGGTGGGCTGAAGGGCCTGTTTCCGCGCTGTATCTCTAAACTAAACTAAACTAAATTAAAACCACACTAGAATGATGGGCTAGAAGACTTGATGTATTTACACTGACCTGTAGTTATGAATAGAAGGTAGACTTCTCACAGGCTGTTACTAATTAAAATAACTGTGGGTCAGCAAGGGTGTTAACACTGTTCAGAGCTTGGCAAGAAATGTATTCATATATATAGGCATAGATAGCTATGGGTAAGTCTTCATATACCTTAGGAGTTTGAAGGATGCCTTAAATAAATTGTTAAGAACTAAATGATTTTTTAATTAATAATAATATGTAATGGTGTTTAAATGTACATTGGTATAACTGCTGCTGAAAGTTCTCATTCCCAAATATGCACTTGCTAAAATTAACACATATTTAGTCTAAAAAATGTACTTTCGGCAGCAATAATCTTAAGATTGAAATCATTATCATTGTAAAGTGAGATATTAATTTTTACAGTGCAACCATCCAATGGCAAATTATTGTCCACAATTTCACCTGAGATGTAATTGCATTTAAAATAAAAAATAGACTCATTAATGCCTCTATTGAAATAGCTGATAAATAAATTCATACAAATGTATTAGGCAATCTTACAGCAATAATGTAATTTTTACATTTTATTTATTTTGATTTTAACATCCAGCTTTTTAAAATACATAACTTCAAAACCTATTCATTGTAACTGAACTATGCTCCATGTAAAACAATCAAAGGGCCATGCACCTAAGAGTAACTTTACAATGCCAACTGATCACCAGGGAGGAGTTGCAACCGATAAATCCTATGCAGAGGTTGCACATTGACACCACCATGTTCTAAGAAGTAATGAAGTAAAATGGCTTGGTGACCATGCAGTCAGTAATGAGCGATCTTCACTATTGACAAGAAGTTTTTGAACAGTGTAGAAATAGACATAATGAACATTTACATTTTTTAAAGATTCCAGTGCCTTCGGTAGAAGTGGTCGCTCCCTGCAGCTTGTAAATCCCGACCCAGTGTGGAACATTGATCTTTCAATCTGTTTGCTCTCTGTCAGTAAGTTCAAATTGTTGCTTTTGGCTTATCAAAAACTGGCTTCCTATTTATTAACAGATCAGATCTCTCTGAGGCAGCAGAAAGTTCAGAGCATCAAATGATAACCTTTTTTTTGGGAAAGGTGAGATGAGTGTACAAGTCTAACCCGAAGTGTCTCACAGGACTTTTGCACAGGAAATGTATTCTATCAGGGAAAGAAAATAGATATTCACATTTTATGGACCATCAAAACTTCTCAAAGTGCTGAACACAATCAATTATTTTGGGGTGAAGTAAACGTAGGCAAATGTTTCTTTATAATCGGAAATGATACTTAAATAAGTAATAATCAATATTCAGGAACACACACTCACTAAACTTCTCCCCATCCCCTAAAATACCTACCTTTCAAATTAAACAAGAGGAAGGAATGGTAAAGAAGTGAGATAAGATTTAACAATCATAACCAGAATTGGGAAACATTATTCTGGAAAGGATTAAAACAAAGTGTATAATATGATGAAGATACTGGCTTATTTCTTGTGAAAAGTCAATAAGGAATATGGTGGAATTTTCAAGTTGATTCATGAAGAAGGTACTGGCTCGGTGGATTTTGCTGCTTCTTTTGTTTCCCTACTAACTTCATGAACTCCAGAAACAGCAGCTTTGAGTTGAAACTCAAGGAAGGCCAGGGAAGGGTACCTCCCGTTACTACCCTCAGCCCAGCAATGGAAAGTGACAAGCATGCACGTTGGAGCCTGGAGATTTGCAAGTTTGGTGGGTGACCTGAATGCGGGGAGGAATGAGTGTTGTGCGGCTGGGGCACAATGTGGGCGTCAGACAGAAGGTGAATGGCACAAGGTGTCTCCTGTGGAGGACTGATAAAGGAGAGAATCTCTGCTACATTGCTGATCCTACTCTAGACTTTAACTTACTTTAGACTTTAGAGATACAGCACAGAAACAGGCCTTTTGGCCCATCGGGTTCGTGCCAACCCGCAATTACCCTGAATGCTAGTATTATCCTACACAATGAGGACAATTTTTTTACAAATTTACCGAAGCCAATAAAACCTACAAACCTGTACGTCTTTGGAGTGTGGAAGGAAACCGGAGCTCCCTGAGAAAACCCATGCGGTCACAGGTAGAACGTACAAACACCGTAAAGACAGCTCCTGTAGTCAGGATCAAACCCGGGTCTCTGGTGCTGTAAGGCAGCAACTCTACCGCTATGCCCCCGTGTCGCCCTCATGCCTTATTAATATTCCTATTAATCAGTAATCTGAAACATTTACAAGCAAATGATGTGCAGGAGTTTCTGCTAACGCTGCACTGAATGCATAGAAAAAAATAGATGGAAATTTTACCCCACAATACTTTAAAACATAGATTCATCAAAAGTAGAGTGCTACCTAGCACAAAGCTTGGATTGCACCAAGACATTTCTGGACAAGTACTTCAAAGTGGCATGTTATATTCTCCATTGCATTTTACAAATTCTTTACCCAAATCGAACCCAAATGAGGCATGAGGGAATTTTACCTAAATCCCGGGTACTCAGAATTGGACCCGCTGTAAGGTGGCAGATTTACTGCCACGACACTGTGCTGCCCATACTCGCTCAAAAGGAAATTTGAAAATAAATTAGAATTAATTTGATCAGAGGTAGAGTTGCTGCCTTACAGCGCCAGAGACTCGGGTTCAATCCTGACTAGGGGTGCTGGTGTTATGTACATTCTCCCTGTGACTCCCGATGGGTTTTATCCTGGTGCTCCGGTTTCCTCCCACATTCCAAAGACATGCATATTTCTAGGTTAAGTTGCTTCTGTAAAATTGTAAATTGCCCCTCGTGTGCAGGATAGTGCTGGTGTATGGGGTGATTGCTGGTCGGTGCAAACTTAGTGGGCCGAAGGACCTGTTTCCACACTGTATCTTTAAAGTCTAAAATCTTAAGGAGATGGGAGTTCGCTTTTCAACCTCCTACCAACCCTCATTCAAGATGTATCTTTTATGTAAATTCAATATTTTCTAGACAAATTTCGTATCACTTCTGTCCTGAATGGCCAATTTATTATTTTCAGACTATAGCTACCAGTTCTAGAAGCCCAGCCTAGGAAAAACATTGTCCCAACAGTAATCCTGTCAAACTCTAGTGAAATGTTTTAGATTTAAATGAGATCATCTCTCATTCTAAATTGAAGAAGGTAGGCACAATTTACTTATTCTCTCCTCATAATGCAAACACACCATGCCAGGAATCAGGGAAGATGAACCTTTCATGATGAACCTTAGTTGCATACCCTCCATTGTAGAGGGGTCTGGAGAACAGAACTGGAAAATAATCTCTTAGAAACTACATTCTCAAAAATATACGTTGGAATGCTCTGGGTGATTTCCTTGCCTCCAAGGCATGGTAATGTAGGACATCCATCTTCAAGATCTAAGTGAACCGAAATGGAGTCGGCACTATTTAAGAGGCAAGGGATTTTCAATAAAGAAATGTAGAGTTATTCAATAAAGATAATGATAAAGTTATTCAATAAAGTTGGGGATTGATAGATTCTTGATTCTGAAGGGAGCCAGCGGTTATGGGGAGAAGGCAGGAGAATGGGGGGGGGGGGGGGGGAATTAGATCAGCCATTGTTGAATGGCAGTATAGACCTGACGGGCCAAATGGCCTAATCCTTATCCTAGAACTTATGAACATGATATAGTTTGAATATCTAAATCACTAACAACTATAAGGTGCCTATGCAACACAAATTGTAGAGTTAAAACAATTAAAAAGTACATGAATGTGGAAAGAGGAGAATAGGGCAGAGTCACACTTCCACATACTAATAATATAAATATTATTATCTGGTCAAATCCAAGGCTGTGAGCTTGCTGAAACAACACATCAATTTTTAACAAGATTCCATTTTGTGTACCATAGATTTTGATCGGAGAATTCATAACAATTTTTATCAGAAGTTACATTCTATTTAAATGAAGTGCACGTCCAAATTAGTTTACTAGCAAAAAATAAAATAGCAACTACTTATGCTTAACATTGCAAATATATAAGATAATTCTGAGATACTGAGCAGGTCAGACTGCATCTGTGGGGAGAGAAGAAGTCAATGTTTCATGTGAATGATCTTTCACCCGTGTATGGTCATCAAACCTGAAACACTAACTCTGACTGATCTGCTGAATATTTCCAGCAATTTTGATTTATTTTAGTTTATAACAAATATCCATTAACATCAGTGCTTCATGAAACATTGCTGTTTGCTGGAGAATTTGAAAGGAATTGTAAATATTTTAAATGCAGCAATTGTGATTGAGAAATAAATTTGGATTAGAGGTAAATAGATATCAAATATGATCTGAAGTAGGCACCTGGATAACAGTGGTTTTTGCTTGTTTGTACGAGTGGGAATAAAAACTTGTTTGTCTTTTCATTCCAGCCTTAAGATAATAGTGTCATAGAGTCTTATAGCATGGGAACAGCCTAACCTGCCCTCACTGGCCAACATATCCCATCTACACTAGACCCACTTGCCAGCTTTTGGCCCATATCCCTCTGAACCTGTCCTGTCCATGTTCCTGACTAAATGATTCTTAAACATTGCGATAGTACTTGCCTCAACCACCTCCTCCAGCAGTTCGTTTCATACACCCACTACCATTTGCGTGAAAAAGTTATCCCTCAGTATCCTAATGAATCTTTCCCCTCTCACCTTGAACCTACATCCTCTGGTTCTCGACTTTCCCTACTCTGGGTAAATGACTCTAGTGATGAGCAAAAGGTGCAGAATATAGGCCAGTATCTCAACAGACTAAATACAGGACTAGTGCAGTATGTGTAGGGAGGAACTGCAAAAACTGGCTTAAACTGAAGACAGACACAAAAGGCTGGAGTATCTCTGTGGGTCAGCAGCATCTCTGGACAAAAGGAATAGGTGACGTTTCGGGTCAAGACCCTTCTTCTGAAGAAGGGTCTCGACCCAAAACGTCACCTATTCCTTTTCTTCAGAGTTGCTGCCTGACCCACAGAGTTACTCCAGCCTTTTGTGTCTGTCTACAGGACCAGTATCTTGGTATCCCCAACTTCTTGGTCTTGTGAGAATCCGAGCCATCATTCATCCCTTTCGGTCCGTTGTATGGTGGAAAGTTGCAGCCTCCATGTACTGGAAATTGCTCCAATCCTAATATCACAGATAGCCTGTATTCGCAGTCTGATGATTTGTTGTAGCTTGGTTCTAGATATTATCTTGGTGGAACTATCTTGGTGGTCTGAATCAGAAAAAAAGGCATAAACCCCTGAAGATAAAATCAATTTTTATTTTTAACTTACATGCACTTGCTTACAAAGTGGGCTGTGGTGTATTGCTTACACCTGGGGAGAAGGTACACCCTCCCTGGACAAATACTTATCACGGTATGTTGCAGCATCCTGGGTCTAGTGGGCATCTGGATTCCAACTCTTGTGTAGTGTGAGGGTGCCTGTCATTTGTGGAGGTGATACCCTGACACTACACTGAGTGCGTTAAATCACACATGTTGCACAAAGACCGTTTCATGTTGGTTTTGGTCTATTGTAAAAGTGGCTACCCTTCGAAATTGGTGTTAAGTACTTTGAGACGTTGAGATTGTGAAAGGTATGAATGCAAACAATTTCTTCATTTTGAGATCACAATGCCCCTCATAGACTTAAATTCCGATCTGCCCCTTCCTTTGATGTTGTGGTTCCTACCTTTTTGCAGAGGAATTAAACCCAACAAAATTAGTGACAAATTCTGTCTTTCGGATTTAGCTTGATTTGGAACCTTTACTAAAAAAAAACATTATAAATTAACTCACTGGGTACTGAAATGGCTTACTTACAATGATGGCCCAAATTTGCCAGTATGTATGCTTGATACTTTCAAATACATTGGCTGTATTGGATACTTTCCAATGCATTAGTGGTATTGGGGATAGACAGACAGTTGGACATAGATAGACAGTTGTATTGGAGCATACTTTGCATTCAGTTATGTCTCGCATTATATTTTGGACTTAAAACAAGAACCTGTGCTAGTCCTGTGAGCCAAATGGTACTTGCAACTGCTTTTATTAGGTCTGACACTTGCCGAAATAAAACCATCTTTACGTTTACCTCCATTACAGTATAGTAACATTTACATCCTCTGCTAGAGAGAGTCCCGAGTCCCATGTGGGTATATTGGCAACAGGATGTACACGTGGGTCCTGCTGGATGGGTAAGCCCTTGCTAACATGTGAGTTGTAATCTTCCTTACAAGAAGCACAAGCAGATGTCGACTCAGAAGACAGTCCTTGGTGATGGTGGTTCTGCTGCTGTTGGAAGGCGTAACTCACATTCCCACACGGGAACTGGTGCAGCCGGAACAGAGGCACATCCAACGTGTTGGCCACGAGGGAAGAAGGTTCTAGAACAACCGCGGAGGCCTGCAGCCTGGGCGCTGGGATGGGAGCAGAGGGAACGCTGCTGCTGCTGGCCCGGAAGCCAGAGTCCTCTCTGTCGGGCGGTCGGTTGTCAGTCAACGTGCTGCAGTTGATTTGCACAACAGGTTTTTCCGTGAACCAAGACCCATAAGTGGGGTTCCAGAGGTTGGTTGGATTTTTCCGGGAGCCCCTACCTTGCTGTAGTGTGGAGGAGCTGTTCATTTGTGAGTATATCTTGTTGACATGAGGCCCCCCCTCTGCTGGACCTCCAGCAGGAACAGCGGCCGTGTCGTTGGGAACGAGTCTCATTCGATGCTCACCAAGGCAGAGGCTGGTGGGACGCTGGGGTGACGGGGAAGGGTCAGTGGAAATGTGCTCATTCTCCGTCCCTTGGGCAGGAGAAACCAACAGTGGTGCCAATCCATCAGGGTCATCTGGCCGCATGGGAACATTCCCTTCTTCTTCTGCAGGAGGTCCGTATTCCACCGGCAGCAAAGTGTTAATGACATCTGGATCCTAGGGAGATTGCAACAATGAATTCTTAACCACGGAATCACAGAACACTTAACAAATAATACATTTTATTTATGGGCGCCTTTCAAGAGTCTCAAGGACAAAAGAACATCAGTGAACTGCTGATGAAGTCAGGAACAGGGTACTGATTGTGGATGATCATCCATGTATGGTCACAGTGAATGCCGGTGCTGTCTCGAAGGGCCGAGTGGCCTACTCCTGCACCTATTGTCTATTGTCATCATAATGATGCCTGGATTTTGGAATATTCGCTACAAAGAGAGTTTACTCTGGAACACCAGAGGTTGAGGAGAGACATGATAGAAGTAGATAGAATTATGAGAGGCAATAATAGGATAGACAGATAGAACATTTTTTGTAGGATGCAAATATCAAACATTAGAGGGCATAGCTTTAAGATGAGAGGGGTAAAGTTTAAAGGAGATGTGCTGGGCAAGGTTTTTAACAGAGAGTGGTGAGTGCCTGGAATGCGCTGTCAGAGCTGGTGGTGGAGGCAGATTGGATAGTGGCGTTTAAGAAGCCTTTGGATAGACACATGGGTATGCAGGGAATGGAGGGATCTGAATTATGTAGAGGCAGGTACATAATGGTCTTGGCATCATGCTCGGCACAGACATTGTGGGCTGAAGGGCCTATTCCTGTGTTGTATTGTTCTATGTTCCATTTCAACTTGAAATGTTAACTCTATTTTTCTGCTCCCAAATGCAGATTTTCCTGCTTAGTATTTATAACATTTTCTACATTAATTTAGATTAGGGAAGTAGAACTACCAGATCATTGTGATGAGAGGGGAAATATTCAATAAGAACTTGAGGGGAAACAAAGGATGGTGAGTATATGGAATGAGATGCCAGAGAACGCAGTGGCACAGTGGTGCAGCGGTAGAATTACTGCCTTACACTGACAGAGACCAAGGTTTGATCCGGACTATGTGTGCTGTCTGAACGGAGTTTGTGCATTCTCCCCGCGCCCTGCGTGTATTTTCTCCATTCGCTCCAGTGTCCTCACATACTCCAAAGATGTACAAATTTGTAGGTTAATTGGCTTGGTAAAATTGTAAATTGTCCCTAGTGTATGTAGGATAGTGTTCGTGTGCGGGGATCGCTGGTCGGCACGGACTCGGTGGGTCGAAGGGTCTGTTTCCGCGCTGCATCTCCAAACTAAATTAAACTATCGCACTATTTAAAGGACATTTGTACAGGCACATGGATAAGATGGGTTTAGAAGGTTTAGAAGGATATGGGCCAAATGCAGGTAGGTGGGACTAGAGGCACAGGGTATCTTGGTTGGCGTGGGCAAGTTGGGCCGAAGGGCCTGTTTCCATGCTGTGTGACTCTATGATTCTATGTCTGCAGTGAACCCAAGGGTGCAGGAGTGCAGATACCCATGGGGAGCAATCCCAGTGTGAAGAACCATCTTCTGGGAAGGAATTGAGTAAAAAAATATTTTAAATAATTTGTATAACTCTGAAAAACAAAAATTAGCCAGATGCCAAATAATCTACTGCCTAACAAGTTATCTTTGCCACTCACAACTAGCATCACCACAGTGTTCATTTAACTGAAGATCACCATATCTTGGTATTACACTCTCTCACCAGGTGGGCCTTGGTTACCAGCCATCTGCAAGTGCTGAGCCATAGAAATCCGCACACAATATTCTAGCTACCCCTCAACAAACTGAATTGTTAACGACACAGAGGGAAAATATTTGGTTCAGGCAGCATTTCCGGAGAATATCGGTAGGTTCAGATTGTAACCCTTCTTCAGACGGATTGGAGTAGCGGGGAGAAAGCGGGCGCAGTACACAACACTAACCTCCATTGTGAATTATAGACTATCTTTGATTGCACTAAGGACTTTTTTGCACTAGTCATGGAACATACAGCATGGAAACAGGGGCTTTGGCCCAACTTGCCCACACAGACCAACATGCCCCATCTACACCGGTTCCACCTGCCTGCATTTGGCCTATTATCACTCTAAACTTGTCCTATCCATGTACCTGCCGGAATATTTCTTAAACATTGCGATAGTCCCAGCCTCAACTACATTCTCCGCAGCCCGTTCCATACCCACCACCTTTTGTGTAAAATAATTACCCCAGAGGTTCTTATTAAATCTTCCCCCCCCCTCACCTTCAACCCATATCCTCTGGTTCTCAATATTGGGGTTATTACGCATTGATGTTGTCTTTTTTATACATGAACTATGTGTCTTGTGTTTACAGGCTTGTTGTGCTGCAGCAGGTAAGAGTTTTATTGTTCCATCGTTGATACAAAAGACAACTAAATACTCTTGATTTGACTATGGTGTTCTATTTCTGTTTCCTGCAGGCATCTTTAGTTGGGCACTTTTGAAAGTTATGATTAAGCCTCGCCAACAGTCTGTCAGTCCCTTCCTTCTTTGTTGTTTTTTTAGTATGTGTTAAATGTATGTTTTAGTGTTCTTTTGTTTGTTTTGTGTGGGGGGTCGGGGAAACTTCTTTAATCTCTTACCACGACGGAGATGTGACTTTTTTCCGTATCGTATCTCCATCCGCACTGCGGCCTAACTGAGGAGTTGGCGGTGTTTGTTGGAGACCGACTTCGGGAGCTCCAACCGCGGGAGCTTCGACTGCCCCGGCGTGGGAGCTTCGACCGCCCAACAGCGAATGGTTTGACCCAAACAAACCGCGGAAGAATAAAGGGGAAGAAGATTGGACTTTATTGCCTTCCATCACAGTAAGGAACGTGGGGAATCATCTGTGGTGGATGTTTATGTTACCTTTTATGTAGTTGTGTGTCTTGTTGCTTTTTTTTAGCATGTCTGTATGGTAATACGAGTTTCACTGTACCTTAATTGGTACATGTGACAATAAACTGACGTTTGAACCCTTTGAACATTTAATAGGATTCATAACATTATCCTATTCCACTCAAGGATCAAACTGACATTTGCAGGGCTAGATCAATGTAGTTTTGCCTTGAGATTATAATTACCTGTGTACAGTAATCTATTCTTTCCAATATGGTTGCAAAATTGGGTCTGTCTTCTGGCTGATGCTGCCAGCACTGAGTCATTATTCGGTACCTGAAATAATCAAAATTAAATTAGGAAGAATAGTTTTCCAGGTTTCTAGTATTTACTTCCAGTTTTAGGATACGATAAGATAGAACTTTACAATTAAATGTATTTATTTTTTTACATTCCCTGTTAATTTCTTTCAACCTTGGTAATACTATATCATTGTAAACCTGGCGTTTTCACTAAGTTACTCAACGAGCTGGTCATCTGGAAAATCATCATCTTCCGATGCACCAAGCTAAACAGCATGTGGCACCATTGAGCCCTTTGAGTAGTAATTTGTGCCTTTACGGTGACAATATGATTGTGGCTGGGTAGTGCTTATTTAATGGCATTTACCATTGGCCTCTACAGGAAGCAATAACGGATGTCTAGGTATATATTTGTGCACAGCTGCAATTTCAACTTGCAATAAACCTTCAGAGTTATTGCAGAAGATACTTGAAGCCTTGTTATCCTTCAAGACATGGGAAGAAGTGACAGCCCTACATTAAACAGACATCAACGTGGCTCCTGATATAGTCAAGGCTGGAGGTCAATATTTTGGGTACTTCAAATCTTGATCTGTGGGCAGAAACAACGCTACACATTGACATGTTAAATTATCCATTTTGTTCTCAAACCATTCCCAACATCACTGACACAGGAACAAAAAACATAAAACAGCTTGCAAATTCCCTTTAATTACAGGGGCAAAGTTAAAGTAAAATTTGGTGTGATCTGTCAGCTCTGTGATCAGGACCATGGATTACTAGAGGCTAAAGACTCTAATTATTTTCCCATTCTCAAATGACAATTCAAATTATTCGAAGTGGCTACTAAGAAAGTAATTACCGGTACATTTTTTTCAGGTGTATGTAGATTCTGGATTATTTCAGAGCTAAATACATCTTCCAGCAAGACAAACTTGCATGTGTATCCCTGTTGACTTAACATTTTCTCAATATACTAATACTTAGTTCAATTCCTTTATTGTACTATATATATAAACAGAACATCCACACTTTAGACTAGAACACTACAACTGTTTTTAATTTCTTTTAGTACCTGAGATTAGGTGATGAAAACCAATTTATGTTTAAAATTCAATCCTCTATAGCACAGCGCGGGGCAGCCTATGTATAGCTCTGACTACATGAAACCTTTCCAACATACATAGAAGATTGTATATAAGATTATACAGGATACATTCAGTAATGCTGCATCTCACAGTAGATAAGTCAAATATGAGATACATCATTACTGAACGTATCCCCTATAAATAGGATCATCTTAATCCCTTCTCCAATTGGAAGACATGCTCATAAGTCATAAGAGCAGAATTAGATCATTTGGCCAATCGTCCTCTCCTATCTACCTTTCCCTCTCAACCCCATTCTCCTGCCTTCACCCGACAATGCCTGACACCCATACTAATCAAGAACCTATCAATCTCCACCTTAAAAATATTGATTGACTTAGCCTCCAGTCTTCTGTGGCAATGAATTCCACAGACTCACTAACCTCTGACTAAAGAAATTCCTCCTCTTCTCTTTTTAAAGGTCCATCCTTTTAGTCTGAGACTATGGTCTCTGATTCTAGACTCCTCCACTAGTGGAAACATCCTCTCCACATCCACTCTATCCAGGCCCTTCACTATTTTGTAAGTTTCAATGAGTCCCCCTCATCTTTCACAACTCCTAGTTAACGTCAATTTTAGAAGTGAAAGGTCATCTAACTTGTTCGATTCACCTCTACCCTATCGCCCCATTGAGTATATTGTGCTTTGTGCAATGCGCTTCAACGCTGAGAACTATATTCTGCACTCTATATCTTCCCCTTTGCTCTACCTATTGTTCTTGAGTTTGAACTGATTGTATCTATGTATGGTATATCTGATCTGTTTCGATAGCATGCAATACAAAGCTTTTCACTGTACCTCGGCACAAGTGACAATAATAAACCTAAACCTCGGATAGACTAGAGAAAGTGAGATTTTTCTACATGGTAAGGAAATAACCTAAACCTAACCAGTGATCTCTGCGCACAAACCTGCAAGTAGCTTCACCTGCGTGATGACGATAAAATAAAATTATACCAGAGATTGCAAATTGAGGGTTTGCACACATGAAGGTTTAATTTGTCCGGCAAATACTTCTGGGGAGAGATGCAGAGCAGTTTGAGAATAATGTACGTACACTGGGCCAGGACAGTTCTTCGGGGGGTCCATTCGGCCACCATTAGTGACAAACTCCAGCACCTCTTGGTTACTCTTGCTGGGATATGGCATGTACCCGAGTGAAAAGATTTCCCACAGTAACACTCCGAAGGACCTGCAACAAAACAACAATGCTCAGTCTTCCAAAGTCCTGCGGTGCAAAGGCACTGCGGGAGATTCATGCAGTCACATGGAGAACATGCAAACTCTGTGCAGACAGCACTTGAAGTCAGGATTCAACCTGGGTCACTGGAGATGCGAGGTGCTTTTGTGTTGAGAGAAATGAGACACTGCTGTTAAGCAGGTAGATTCAATGTAGTGAATGCGTAAGCAAGAGCAAAGGAAAGATATATGTTTACAAGTCATCAAGTAATGAAACCAGTTAATTGGCTATATTTACGAGGGAGTTAGATGTGGCCCTTGTGGCTAAAGGGATCAGGGGTATGGAGAGAAGGCAGGTACAGGATACTGAGTTGGATGATCAGCCATGATCATATTGAATGGCGGTGCAGGCTCGAAGGGCCGAATGGCCTACTCCTGCACCTGTTTTCTATGTTTCTATGATTCCTGGAGTTCATTTGTTACACACAATGTGAGGCTTTAATTTTAGGAATTATTTTACATGCTACAATTCAAACACATGCTATGTTATTGAATTTCTAGGCATGATAACTAAAAAGCAGTGAAATGATGGTCCTCTGGCTCACCGAGTCCACGTGGACCAGCGATCACCCTGTACACTACCACTATCCTACACACTCAGGAGGATTTACCATCTTTACTAAAGCCAATTAGTTTTCATCAAATATCACAGGAGAGACTTCAGCTGCCTGAGGAAAATTAAATGCATGCTGACTGTCAGTTATGTTCATCTCCATTCCTGTCTTTTTTAAAGCATGCTGATTTTTTTAAAGGTGAATTTTGGTACTCGTCAATATGACAACTGTCAGTGCTGAGGAATGAGCCTTCCACTATCACTATTTAGCAAATCCATATGGCAATTAAAGCTGAACTATATTTAACCTAATTTCAGAAGAGTCCCTTTTCTCTCTCTCAAAAGCACCAGTGGGATTTTTATTTCACTTCCGGAACAGTTTCCATGCTTCCAACAGTTTTATTTTACTCCCAGTTTCCTCCAGGTGCCAAAGACGTGTGGGTTTGTATGTTTGTGTGCAGGGAGTGGATGCAAAAGTGTGGTAACATACAACTAATGTGGAAACAAGGAACTGCTGATTAATACACAAAGGGACAATGGGTGCAAGAATGTCACCGTGCATCACGTAAGTGATAAGAAACAACCATTGAACCATTTACTTCATGATCACCATTGGCAACAATGACATTCCTTTTAAGTAAATGTTGCAGAGGCATCTGATGAAATCTGAACCAAAATAAAGAACAGTGCTCAATCCAAATAGACTTTCAATTTCTACAATCCATAAGAGATTTATTTCTCCTTTGGAGTCTGTTGCTTTGCATTTCTATCAGCTTAAAAATGTTTCAACATTTAAGAAACATTTAGACAGGTACTTGGACAGGATAGGTTTATAGGAATATGGCCAAACGCAGGCAGGTTTGACTAGTGTAGATGGGACATGTTGAGCCGGTTGGGCTAGTGTGGGTGTTGGGCCGAAGGGCCTGTTTCCACGCTCTATGACTATGATTCTAGATATAAACGCAAGGCGTGTAGTTTCAGTGGTTATCCACTTATTTTCACATTTAGGAAAGACACATGTATGTATTGGAACATACATACCAGGTGTCGGTTTTTGAGGTAAATATTCCTTCCAAGAAAGCTTCTGGTGGCATCCACTTCACTGGGAGCATGGCACGTCCTCCCTTCCTGTAATAACTAGCCCTGCAGGGTGAAACAACAAGCACCAGTCAATCCCACAGTCATTGAGTCAACAGTCAGTAGTGAAGAGTGTTTTATTGTCATATGTCCTGAAACAGAACAATGACATTCTTACTTGCAGCAACACAACAGATATGTAAACATAGAAACATAGAAAATAGGTGCAGGAGTAGGCCATTCGGCCCTTCGAGCCTGCACAGCCATTCAATATGATTATGGCTGATCATCCAACTCAGTATCCTGTACCTGCCTTCTCTCCATACCCCCTGATCCCTTTAGCCACAAGGGCCACATCTAACTCCCTCTTAAATATAGCCAATGAACTGGCCTCAACTACCTTCTGTGGCAGAGAATTCCAGAGATTCACCACTCTATGTGTGAAAAATGTTTTCCTCATCTCGGTCCTAAAAGATTTCCCCCTTATCCTTAAACTGTGACCCCTTGTTCTGGACTTCCCCAACATCGGGAACAATCTTCCTGCATCTATCTTGTCCAACCCCTTAAGAATTTTGTAAGTTTCTATAAGATCCCCCCTCAATCTTCTAAATTCTAGCGAGTACAAACCGAGTCTTTCTTCATATGAAAGTCCTGACATCCCAGGAATCAGTCTGGTGAACCTTCTCTGTACTCCCTCTATGGCAAGAATGTATTTCCTCAGATTAGGAGACCATAGTACTCTGTAAACACCATAATATAAAAGAGTTCTGTAAATACAGTATATACTGATGGTTGTAGGGAAAAAGCTTATCTTGAACCTGAAAGTTACAGTTTTCAGGATCCTATACCTTCTTCCCGAAGGCAGGTGTGAAACGAGCATGGCCAGGGTGGTGTGGGTCTTTGAGTGCATGGTCAGAGTGGCGTGGAACTGATGCTGGCTGCCTTTTTGAGACAGTGACTCCTGTAGATCCCTTTGATGGTGGGGAGGTCAGTACCCATGATGGACTGGGCAGTTCACCACTTTATTCAATCTTCTTCATTCCTGGACATTTGAGGGTGAACTATGCCATGATGAAACCAGGGCAATGTACTGAGTTTTGCTGAGCCTTGGCCTGCCTTGTCGGACTGTTGCTATGTCCGCAAGATCGATCGATCGTACGATCCGTGCACCCATGTGGTCTGGAGGGGCAATTCGACCTCGGTTAATGCAGTGCAGGTCTTGTTCATCAACACCCCTGGCAAGCTTCGACAGGAGGCAAAGTTACAAATTGCCCTACAGCACCAGAGGCTCGGGTGCGATCCCGGCTACGGGTGCTGTCTGTACGGAATTTGTACATTCTCCTTGTGACCGTGTGGGTTTTCCTCTGCACCTTCGGTTTCCTCCCACACGCCAAGAACATACAGGTTTGTAGGTTAATTTGCTTTGGTAAGTTGTAAAATTGTCCCCAGTTTATGTAGGTTAATGTAAGGGGTGATGACTGGTCGGTGCGGACTTGGTGGGCTGAGGGGCTTGCTTCCACGCTGTATATCTAAACTTTGAAGTATAAAGAATGCAGCAAGGAGTCTCCTGTAAAATATATCACAGAGAACTGTGTCAATCATGACACAGATCAATAAGACAGAGTGCTGGAGTAATGGGTCAGGCAGCATCTCTGGAGAACATGAATATGAACATTATGGGTCGAGACCCCTCTTCAAACTGAGATCTTATTGACTTTGACCAATGTGGTTGAAAATCCCACTGGAGCCAAATTTGAACAGCTGTCGGCAGCATTTGGTTAAAGTGGATGCCAGGGGTAGTATCAGGGCACATGGATTTCTCATAGCTCTCAATCCTTCCTCATTAGAAAAAAGGCATGCGCAAAATCAGTTAATATCACGATAATGCAAATTCATTTGAATACTGTGCAAATGTGTTCTATACTATATTGAATGATGTAGCTCTTAAGTGGATGAATATTTAAATCTTTACTTTTGGCCAACTGAAAGAATATTGAAAGAGGCATTACTGCCTTGCATTACATTGCTACATCTCTGCTGAATAACATTGCCCGGAAAATACAGTTCTTTTCTCACACAGAAAGAAAGTAATTTTGATAAACATTTCTTCCTTTAATACAACATCAGAGCAGTCACTTAACTGGTTTTGCTATTTCTCTCTGGCGTGAGATTAGCGTTCTTAACTCAGTTATTTTGGAAGGTTTTATACCTTTGCTAGATACAAAAATCCCATTAGCATCTTTGCACCTGCATCCCACAGCATCATCTCGAAGGCTCTGCATTCAAGATGCTTGCTCCTGATTTTGAAATGTGTTATTGAAGAATTCTTCTGTGTATTAGTTATGACAAAACTGCAAACAATTCTCCTCAAATAAATGTGAGCTTTGGATGTGAGAGAGCAAATTTATTTTGCATCAACTCAAAAAATCACCTGTCAATTAAGCGAAACCATTTAGTGATAGGAAATGATTTACGCAATCATTTATCCAAAATTCAGCAGGTTTGGGGCAAAGTGGGGAACAGTGGATGTTTTTTGCTTCACTTATTGACATTAACAAAGCACTGGGCCATAATCTAAATTGAGAAAATGTTCACGATACACCGGTAAACGGGGAAAGATGTTTTCTGACTGATGCACAACAGAAGCAATTTCCATGTGCTCTGGGTCACTTTTTCTCTCATTTTTGGATTGGTTTAAAGTATCACTGCTATACATCAGTGCCTTCTGGCCAACTAGGATCAACACAGGGTTGTGTATTTGGCGACTTATCCATTAGCGATCTTCTGGTGCCTATCCGTTTTTGAATTGAAAATGACACTGGGGAGGTAAGGATTGAAAATAATCAAGAAGATTATTCAAGAGCAGAATGTACTGGTTGAGGAAGTAGGCTAGGAAATACTGAATGGAATTCAGTGCTGACATAAAATAGTGAAATTAGAAAAGAAACGTAACCACTGGATTAGAGGGTATTAGATTCACATATACATTCACATCCAGTTCCGTGCACACGGCAGCCAGCCAACAGTTGATCGTCTTTTCTATTTTTTAACGTATTTAATTAATGTATCTTGTGTTTTATGATTGTGGCAGACCAATTTCTCTCCTGGGATAAATAAAGTTCTATCGTAGAAGAAATGGGAGGAAATCGCTTTCAAAACATGGGGGGGGGGGGAGGGGACACAATGAGGTCTGACTTCTAGTACAGGGGTCGGCAACCTACGGCCCAGATCTGGCCTGTGACCCGAAATCAACAGCCCGCAGGCGGGTTTTTTTCAATACGTTTTCGCGACCTGGGAACTGCAGGCAGCTGACCTGGGCACTACAGCCGGACCTGCCAGCTGACCTGGGCACTACAGCCAGTCCCGGGGAAGGTGAGCCAACCTGGGCGCGCAGGCGACCTGGGAACTGCAGGTCCTTTGGCCCACCGTGTCCGTGCCGACCAGCAATCACCCTGTACACTAGCACCATCCGACACACTAGGGACAATTTACATTTTACTGAAGCATTTAACCTACAAACCTGCACATCTATGGAGTGTGCGGCAGGCGAGCCGACCTGGGCACTACAGCCAATCCCAGGGCAGGCGAACTATCCAGGGCGCTATAGCCATTCCCGGGCGGTTTTGCTGCAACTTGTTTCACAAAACATGGGGGGGGGGGTGTTGTCCCCCACTTCTCAAAACATGTGGGGGGGAGGGGGGGGGGGGGGGACAGGTTCCCCCCCATCCCCCCCCCCCAGCATCGTGTCCTATTGTATCGTATATAAGGAGAGGTTGGACAAACGTGGATCATTTTCTCTTGAACTGCGGAGGTTTGGGGATAGACCTGATAGAATTACCGGTATATAAAAATTATGAGGGGCAGAGATACGGTAGGCAGTCAGAACCTTTCTTTCCCAGAGTAGAAATGTGAAAGACTAGAGAGTATAGCATTAAGGTGATGTGGAGAAAGTTCAAATAAGATGTGAGTAGCAAGTATTTTACACAGAAAGTGGTGGCTGCCAGGTTTGGTGGTGATGGCAGATTTGATAGTGGCATTTAAGAGGTTTTTAGATAGGCACATGGATATGCAGGGAATGGAAGGATATGGATCACATGCAGGCAGAGGAGATTAGTTCAACTTGGCATCAGGCATTGTGGGCTGTTCTGTGTTCTGTGTTCTATGGGCTGTATCAAGCTCCACTGGTTTACACTGGAGATGAGATGCTGTCCATCCAACTCACCAGAATCCACAACTGCTCCTCATTGTACTGAGCTGAAGGTCTGGATATGCAGCACGCATTACGCCACACATTGGGAGCAGCCAGGGCTGTCTTAACAGCAGTATAGGCCCTCGGGCAAAGCCGTGCACTGGGGCCCCTACACTTCCAGTTTCTTTATGCCGAATCAAATATGTCGTCATGCACTTGCGATGTTCTTCTCCGTTTTCATGTTCGACAATAACATTCTACAATACATAGATTAGCATGGGGGCCCTATGCTTGTGGGTCCCCGGGCAACTGCCCAGCGTGCCCACGTGCCCTGGGAGCAGCCTAGTTTATTGGAATAGAAAGGAAGTGAAGCACAACTTTTCAAATAAATAATATTGCTTCTAATTTAGAAGCAAAGAACTGCAGATGCTGGTTAGTACACAAAAGTACTCAAAGTGCTGGAATAACTCAGTGGGTCAGGCAGCATTCCTGAACAACATGGATAGGTGACGTTTCAGGTTGAGGGATCCCTCAGGCCGAGGTTTAAGGTGAAGGGGGAAAAGATTTATTGGGAACCTGAGGGGTAATTTTTTTACACAAAGGGTGATGGGTGTATAGAAAGAACTGCAGGGTGAGGTAGTTGAGGCAGATACTATTGCAACGTTTAAGAGACATTTAGACAGGCACATGGATAGGGTGGGTTTAGAAGTTTATGGGCCAAAAACAAGCAGGTGGGATTAGTGTAGATGGGGCTTGTTGGTCGGTGTGGGCAAGTTGGACTGAGGGCTGTCTCACTCTTTGCCTCTATGACACTGAGTTATTCCAGAACTTTGTGTCCTTTTGTTTTGAATTCAGATACGTGGACTATGGTTTTAAATTGATTCATCATGCCTTAATATTTTCTATTTTAAAAATTGTTGATTTTTTTTGTCAGCTGTTTTGAAATGTCTCTGCCGATTTAGAGGGGAGGACCTACTGACAGGATGAGCTGACAGCACCTGGATTGTGCATTGGGTCTTACCCTCTGCCTCTTGTGGTCTCATTATCATGTATAGAAGCCTTCGTACCAGCGAGGCTGGCAGAATGTCAGGAGCCGCACTGCTGCAAAAGAAAATCACCACCACAGGCAACATCGGCACAGACTGGGTCCCGTGTGATGAATTTATAAACTTCCTACCTGCTATTGATTTCTTGAAAAGCAGTTGGATTGAAAATGTTGTGAAATACATCTTTTATCATATGGTAGAGCAGGACATATTCAGGAAAAAGAGCATTGAAAGGGTTTTGATCCTAAACGTCACCTATTCCTTTTCTCCAGAGATGCTGCCTGAGCTCCTGAGTTCCTCCAACATTTTATGTCTTTCTTCAGCATGAAGCAGCATCTGCAGTTCCCCCCTACACATTGAAATCAGATTGTCGGGATTGATGTACCAAGAATTGAATTTTAATCATAATGTGGGATTAGCAATTTATAACATTTATTAGCTGATCCCTGACTGAACTAGTTTAAGTTTAGGCTCGAGATACAGCGTTGAAACGTGCCCTTCAGCCCACCAAGTTTGTGCCGACCAACGATCTCCCATACACCAAAACTATCCTACACACTAAGGACAATTTACCAAAGTCAATTAACCTACAAATCCATAGACTGTGGTACGAAACCGGAGCATCTGGTGAAAACCCATGCGATCATGAGGAGAACGTACAAACTCCATACAGACAGCACTCGTAGTGAGGATCGAACCTGGGTCTCTGGCACTGTAAGTCAGCTCTACTGCTGCGCCACCATATTATACTGGTGTGTGTAGTTCTGGGCTATATTGCAGCAAGGATATTATGGCACTGAGAAAGATTATCAATCTTATATAGTTATTAGAATGGTTAAAACACGAGACATAAATGGGAATTTTAACTTGTTTACATTTGGGAAGATAATACTTAAAGATTAACCTTTTAAGATATTATGTTTAGGTTTATTATTGTTACTTGTACTGACATGGATAGAAAATTGGTTGGCAGACAGGAAACAAAGAGTAGGGATTAACGGGTCCCTTTCAGAATGGCAGGCAGTAACTGGTGGGGTACTGCAAGGCTCGGTGCTGGGACCGCAGCTATTTACAATATACATCAATGATTTAGATGAAGGGATTACAAGTAACATTAGCAAATTTGCAGATGACACAAAGCTGGGTGGCAGTGTGAACTGTGAGGAGGATGCTATGAGGATGCAGGGTGACTTGGACATGTTGGGTGAGTGGGCGGATGCATGGCAGATGCAGTTTGATGTGGATAAATGTGAGGTTATCCACTTTGGTGGCAAAAACAGGAAGGCAGATTATTATCTGAATGGTTTCAGGTTTGGAAAAGGAGAAGTACAAAGAGATCTGGGAGTCCTTGTTCATCACTCACTGAAAGTAAGCATGCAGGTACAGCAGGTAGTGAAGAAAGCTAATGGCATGTTGGCCTTCATAACAAGAGGAGTTGAGTATAGGAGCAAAGAGGTCCTTCTGCAGTTGCACAGGGACCTAGTGAGACCACACCTGGAATATTGTATGCAGTTTTGGTCTCCCAATTTGAGGAAGGACATTTTTGCTATTGAGGGAGTTCAGCGTAGGTTCACAAGGTTAATTCCCGGGATGGCGGGACTGTCATATTTTGATAAAATGGAGCGGCTGGACAAGTATACTCATATACTTGTATATGAGAGGGGATCTTATTGAAACATATATGATTATTAAGGGTTTGGACACGCTAGAGGCAGGAAACATGCTCCCGATGTTGGGGGAGTCCAGAACCAGGGGCCACAGTTTAAGAATAAGTGGTAGACCATTTAGAACAGAGACGAGGAAATACTTTTTCACACTGCCTCAAAAGGCAGTGGAGGCCAATTCTCTGGATGCTTTCAAGAGAGAGTAAGATAGAGATAGCGGAGTCAGGGGATATGGTGAGAAGGCAGGAACGGGGTACTGAATGTGGGTGATCAGCCATGATCACAGTGAATGGCGGTGCTGGCTCGAAGGGCCGAATGGCCTACTGTATTGCCTATTGTATTGTACTGAGGTACAGTGAAAAGCTTTGATTTGCATGGTGTGCAATCAGATCAGAAACTGCAGGTAAATACAATCAAGTCACATGATACATACAGTACCATGTTTACATATTCTGTTGTGCTGCTGCAAGTAAGAATTTCATTGTTCTGTCTGCGACATATGACAATAAAACACTCTTGACTCTTGAGATAGATTTAAGGGGACGATATACAGTGCAGAATAAGTTCTCTGGCATGTTGTAGTGTATTAGTTCCATTGACAACGCATCCTCCAGCACATTGTGTTTGCTGATGTTTAGTTTAGTTTATCGTTATGTTTACCAAGATACAGTGAAAAGCTTTTTTGTTGCGTGCTGTCCAGTTGGCGGAAAATCTTAGCCCTGAATAGCTGACCAAAATATGGATTTGTGCACTTTCGAAGTGCAATTACAACCCATATTGTAATGTATCAGATACAGGGCAGAGATATCATGGAGACTGTGAATATGTGTTAAAGCATGGTAATGCATTAGTTCCAGACACAAAGTTCAATGTCTGCAATTGGATAGAAGTGAATCGGATAATACCCTAGCTTATGGAAGGACCGTTCAGAAGCCTGTTTAAAAAGGGGAAGAAGCTGTTCCTGAGTCTACTGGAAGAACCGTTCATATTGTAACACTTTTGTCACATTTATATAGTCGTCGTTTCCTTTTGCACATGATAATATTGATCGGCATGTTATGCTGTAATTAATTTCTCCTGCTAGTGGCAGTATTGCAGTGCCTGATGTCTGTGTCTGTGAGATTCTCCATTTGAACTTTCCTGCAAACATCTATTTGGCTTTATTTTTCATATTATCATATTTGGCCACTTTTAATTATGCTAATATCAGATAACAAGTACAGTTTTAAATTAGTCATTTTCCACTCATGATCCAATTATCTCTGACATCTGAAACTGCTTTAGCTGACGTTATGTTTTTTCTTGACTGTGTATGATATTGTTAATCCTGGTCAAATTGGAGAGGCTAGGACCCTAAATTTGAGTAAAGGCTTCTAGGCTGCAAAGCCATTTGGTCAATTTAAATGTGCTTTCTGTAGAAATGGGACAAGCTGCAGAGTGGTGCCAGTTTGTCTGGAGCCTAGATCAGAGCTGCAAGAAGAGAATGGGAACATCTGCAGACCCTGACAATTAGGTGCAAAATGCATAGAATGGATTGGATTAATGCAAACCGGACATAAACATTGTAAATAATGTTGCAAAGCTTTACTTTGCTGAATGTTGATTAGATTAAGTATTGAGCCTTGTCTGATTTTCTTGCATATCAGGGCAAATGTTGCGATGTTCGTTTCCTCTGAGAAACACTGTTTGAATACAATGTATTAGCCACTGTATTATTGGGTTAGGGAAATGTCTGTCATGTATGGGGTTAATCGATATCTGTAATTGGATTGTAAAGAGAACACCCCAATGTGGTTCGGCCCCTCGAGGTCCGGGAACCTATAAAAGTCCGCTACCACGAGGTCCTGTGTCGATCTTCTGGGAGAGCGTTTAGGACTGCGTGACCTTCTGGAGTGTCTCTGTTTGAGCGATGCCAAGAGGGCTTGATCAGGCAGATACGAGGATCGAACCCGCGGTGGTTAGGTACAGTAGTGGAAACTGTAATTGTGTTTTGTCAAAATAAAGTTTAGATGCGCAAGTGCTTGACTCAGTGATTTTTGACTGAAACTAGACTGGGGGGAAGCTTAGAACGAGCAATTTACAATATCACACGAAAAAAGCTGCATGTCACCAACGTTTCAATGCGACTGCTTTTCAAAAATCAGGGCGATAGCTGGAACCTTATCACATAGCTTTACTTCGTTTTGTTTAAAAAGCAGCACAATTGTTAATAAGCTAATATTACCGATACACAGATGTGCAAAACTTTCCTTGCTGGTACAATAAGCAAAAGCAGATTGGACATTCATAAATAGCATTTATTTTCACAATAAAATAAGCATACAAATATATTTGGAAGAGTGGTCAACCATTGTGCCTCATGTGAGCTTTGTTTTGCCAATCCATTATCGATCTCAAGAGCACTGAACGTAAAATAATAATTCTCCTCAATTACCTGTATATGTCACGAGCCATTCCAAAATCTCCAATCTTAGCCACTCTTCCTGAATCCTTGAATGTAAGCAGGCAATTTCTTGCAGCGATGTCCCTGCCAATGAATAAAACACAGAAAGGTAAATTTCTACTCTGATTTTATTTTTCCTCAGTTCTTTATCTCTTTTCTCAAAGGAATTAATTTATTTTAGAGGAGGTTTCCAGCAGCCATCTGGTATACCCCTCATTCTTCACGGAGTAAGTTAATCGGTCATACAGTTTGCAGAAGCTTCAGAGACTTCAGTCATCCTGCCTCGCCTGGCATCTGGTAAATGCACTCTATAGGGATCGCATGATGCTAATTCAATGCAGGGATCCTGCCTTTCATTTCTCTCCTCCTTTAGGCTCTGGAAATATCAATGGGCACAAATGTTAGCTTACTTTAGATTTTATAACATGGGAAAGATCAGAAATTATTCATGAGACTGCAGACACAAGGAACTGCAGATGTCGGTTTACCAAAAACGACGCAAATGCTGGAGTTTATAGAAAGTTTATAAGAGAGTTGTCAAGCTGGGACGGGTGCTGAGAAGATTTACAAGGATGTTGTCATTTTTCTCGACAGCTTGAGCTATAGGGAGCAGCAGAATAGGCTGGAACTCTATTCCTTGGAGTGCAGGCAGATGAGGGGTGATCTTATAGAGATGTATAAAATCATGAGAGGAATACATTGGGTAGATACACAGAGTTTCTTGCCCAGAGTAGGAGACTCGAGAACTAGAGGACATAGGTTTAAGGTGAGGGGGGCAAGATTTAATAGGAAACGTTTTCATACAAAGGGCAGTGAGTGAATGGAACGAGCTGCCAGAGGTGGTAGTTGAGACAATGTTAAATAAACAGGTTTGGAGAGATATGGGCCAAATGCAGGCAGGTGGGACTAGTGTAGATGGGACATGTTGGTTGGTGTGGGCAAGTTGGGCTGAAGTGCCTGTTTCCACTCTATATGATTCTATAACTCAGCGGGTCAGGCAGAAACTCTGGAGAACATGGAGAGACGACGTTTCAGGTCAGGGACCCTTCTTCAGACTGTTTTCCAGATGCTAATTGGTGACACAGAAGCGCCAGAGTCCCAGGTCTGTTCCTCACTAAGGATACTGTCTGTGTGGAGTTTGTACGTTCTTCCTGTGACTGCGTGGGTTTTCTCTGAGTCCTCCGGTCTCTTCCCACACTCCAAAGACATATAGGTTTGTAGGTTTATTGGCTTCAGTAAAATTGCAAATTGTCCTTAGTGTATGGATACATACAGGAACTGATTGTGGACTTTGGAAGGAGTAGGAGGGGGACCCACAGCCCCATTTATATCAACGGGTCGATGGTTGAAAGGGTCAAGAGCTTCAAATTCCTGGGCGTGCACATCTCTGAAGATCTTTCCTGGTCCGAGAACACTAATGCAATCATCAAAAAAGCACATCAGCGCCT